>NW_026600909.1:0-7500 GCF_029448725.1 Salvelinus fontinalis
GAGTCATATGATAGCACTGGTCAGTTCGGTGCTCCCCTTTAAGCACCCTCTGCTTACACCATTTGTTCAGATGGCTTATCCAGAAGCTCAGGACCTAAGGATTCTTCCTTCTTTCAATAGTAGACAGATATATATATATTCGAACAGGTCAACGATCGACAAATATATATATTTTTTGTTAAATTAAAATGTAACCTTTTGTTTTTACTTGGCAAGTCAGTAAAGAACACATTCTTGTTTCCAATGACGGCCTTCACTGGCCAATCCCGGACGACGCTGGGCCGTCTGTACGCCGCCGTATGGGACTCCCCGTCACGGCCGGTTGTGATACAGCCTGGATATTGGACAGATACATATTCTAAAAGGTCAACAATATACAAATCCACTCGGTTGGTCAAAGGCAGCTAGGCTAATTAGTACGTTAGCATTATAACATCTCAACAGCCAATGACTTTGAACCAGTAAAACAATTGAACTCAAGAGTCCTCCCCCATAATGGTCCCTCAATTGGTAGTTTACTGAGCATCCCAAATGGCACCCTATTCCCTATATAGTGCACTACTTTAGACCAGAGCCCTATGGCACCCTATTCCCTATATAGTGCACTACTTTAGACCAGAGCCCTATGGCACTCTATTCCCTATATAGTGCACTACTTTAGACCAGAGCCCTATGGCACCCTATTCCCTATATAGTGCACTACTTTAGACCAGAGCCCTATGGCACCCTATTCCCTATATAGTGCACTACTTTAGACCAGAGCACTATGGCACTCTATTCCCTTTATAGTGCACTACTTTAGACCAGAGCCCTATGGCACCCTATTCCCTACATAGTGCACTACTTTAAACCAGGGCCCTATGGCACCCTATTCCCTATATAGTGCACTACTTTAGTCCAGAGCCCTATGGCACCCTATTCCCTATATAGTGCACTACTTTAGACCAGAGCCCTATGGCACCCTATTCCCTATATACAGTGCACTACCTTAGACCAGGGACCTGTGGCACCCTATTCCCTATATACAGTGCACTACTTTAGACCAGAGCCCTATGGCACCCTATTCCCTATATACAGTGCACTACCTTAGACCAGAGCCCTATGGAACCCTATTCCCTATATATAGTGCACTACCTTAGACCAGGGCCCTATGGCACCCTATTCCCTATATAGTGCACTACTTTAGACCAGAGCCCTATGGCACCCTATTCCCTATATAGTGCACTACTTTAGACCAGAGCCCTATGGCACCCTATTCCCTATATAGTGCACTACTTTAGACCAGAGCCCTATGGCACCCTATTCCCTATATACAGTGCACTACCTTAGACCAGGGCCCTATGGCAACCTATTCCCTATATATAGTGCACTACCTTAGACCAGGGCCCTATGGCACCCTATTCCCTATATAGTGCACTACTTTAGACCAGAGCCCTATGGCACCCTATTCCCTATATAGTGCACTACTTTAGACCAGAGCCCTATGGCACCCTATTCCCTATATACAGTGCACTACCTTAGACCAGGGCCCTATGGCACCCTATTCCCTATATATAGTGCACTACCTTAGACCAGGGCCCTATGGCACCCTATTCCCTATATACAGTGCACTACCTTAGACCAGGGCCCTGTGGCACCCTATTCCCTATATAGTGCACTACTTTAGACCAGAGCCCTATGGCACCCTATTCCCTATATAGTGCACTACTTTAGACCAGAGCCCTATGGCACCCTATTCCCTATATACAGTGCACTACCTTAGACCAGGGCCCTGTGGCACCCTATTCCCTATATATAGTGCACTACTTTGAACCAGGAACCATTTATAGTGCAGTACTTTTGAACAGGACCCACACTGCCATCTGGGACACGATCCAAGTTTCAGTGATGTGTTTGTGTTCCGGCTGCCGTCCATCTGGCATCACTCTGCCTCCGTGTGTCTGGGGCCCGGGACACTAAGGGTCAGAGGGCAGCTTGACGATTTGTCATCACAACGCAGCAGAAACCTGTGAGTTCTCTGCTGCCAGGAACAAACCTCTGAGGTCGGCCTCTCCTCCTGTGTGGCTTTCGATATAGCGGTGTATATCTACTGGTGTATATAGTGGTGAGTATAGTTGTGTATATCTACTGGTGTATATAGTGGTGTATGTATATATAGTGGTTTATATAGTGGTATATAGTGGTGTATATGATGGGATGGCAGATGGGATGGCGTATCGCTGCAGAATGCTGTGGTAGCCATGCTGGTTAAAACCTCTACTTCCACACAATCCCGGATCCGGGAGCACACCCATCAGTAAAAAAGCTGACTAGCATAGTGTAGCATAGCGTCACAAGTAAATACTAGCATCTAAATATCATTAAATCACAAGTCCAAGACACCAGATGAAAGATACACATCTTGTGAATCCAGCCATCATTTCAGATTTTTAAAATGTTTTACAGGGAAGACACAATATGTAAATCTATTAGCTAACCACGATAGCAAAAGACACCACTTTTTTTACTCCACCATTTTTTTACTGCATCAGTAGCTATCACAAATTCGACCAAATAAAGATATAAATTGCCACTAACCATGAAACAACTTCATCAGATGACAGTCTGATAACATATTTATTGTATAGCATATGTTTTGTTAGAAAAATGTGCATATTTCAGGTATAAATCATAGTTTACCATTGCAGCCACCATCACAACACTCACCTAAGCAACTAGAATAACTACAGAGACCATCGTGTATTACCCAAAGAGTCATCATAAAACATTTCTGAAAAATACACAGCATACAGCAAATGAAAGACAAAGATCTTGTGAATCCAGACAATATTTCAGATTTTTTAAGTGTTTTACATCGAAAACACAATATAGCATTATATTAGCTTACTACAATAGCCAACCACACAGCAGCATTGATTCATGCACGTTAGCGATAGCGAATAAACCAGCAAAAGATATTACATTTTTGACTAACCTTCTCAAAACTTCATCAGATGACAGTCCTATAACATCATATTACACAATACATATAGAGTTTGTTTGAAAATGTGCATATTTAGCGGCACAAATCGTGGTTATACAATGAGAAAAGTAGCCAGGCTGCCAACAATATGTCGGGAGAAATCTTGGGAGAGGCACCGAATCTAATCGATAACTAATCATAAACTTGACTAAAAAATACAGGTTGGACAGCAAATGAAAGATACATTAGTTCTTAATGCAATCGCTGTGTTAGATTTTTAAAATTAACGTTACTACAACATACAGCGTGCGTTAAAGCGAGACCGCACCTAGACTAATGAGTTCTACATTTTTCAACAGAACAACGAATTAACATCATAAATACTTCTTACTTTTTGATGAACTCCCATCAGAATCTTGGGCAAGGTGTCCTTTGTCCAAAAGAATAGTTGCTCGGTTGTAGATTGTCCTCTTCAACGTTCGAATTAGCAGTAAACATTAGCCATGTGGCAAAGACGTGTCCGACTCACTAAAACGCAGGACAAATAAATATCCGAAAATCGCAATATACCGATATAAACTGATATAACTCGGTTTAATATTATATAATATAACAATATAACAAAGATAAATCTAAGGCCTATAACCGGAGCGTTCTAGAGCCACAGCCAGAGGTCCTTCCTGCGTCAGAGCGAAGTGAACAAAGGCCGGACCCTGCGTTCCCAGGCCATTTATAACCTCTCAGTTCTGCCTAGCAACTCCATTTCAATTCTCACTATTCGCTGACACCCAGGGGAAGACGTATGCAGTGCATCTCAACCAATTGAAGACTGGCAGATTTATAAACAGATCTCAGAACACTCAGCAGATTTCAGCATTCTCACATCCTCATAGGAAAATTGCTCTAAGTCCAGTTCTGTTTTACTCACAGATATAATTCAAACGGTTTTAGAAACTAGAGAGTGTTTTCTATCCATTAGTAATAATAATATGCATATTGTATGAGCAAGAATTGAGTACGAGGCAGTTTAATTTGGGAACAAAATTATTACAAAGTGCAAAAAGCACCCCCTATTGAGAAGAAGTTGTGTGCCTTGAATTCTAAATAAATCACTGACAGTGTCACTAGCAAAGCACCCCCACACCATCACACCTACTCCTCCATGCTTCACAGTGGGAACCAGACATGCAGAGATCATCTATTCACCTACTCTGCTTCTCACAAAGACACGGCGGTTGGAACCAAACATCTCAAATTTGGACTCATCAGACCAAAGGACAGATTTCCACCGGTCTAATGTCCATTGCTCGTGTTTCTTGGCCCAAGCAAGTCTCTTCTTATTATTGGTGTCCTTTACTAGTGGTTTCTTTGCAGCATTCCACCCTGAAGGCCTGATTCACACAGTCTCCTCTGAACAGTTGATGTTGAGATGTGTCTGTAATTTGAACTCTGTGAAGCATTTATTTGGGCTGCATTTTCTGAGGCTGGTAACTCTAAGGAACTTATCCTCTGCAGCAGAGGTAACTCTGGGTCTTCCATTCCTGTGGTGGTCCTCATGAGAGCCAGTTTCATCATAGCGCTTGATGATTTTTGTGACTTTTGCACTTTAAGAAACTTTCAAAGTTTTTGGCATTTTCTGGATTGACTGACCTTAATGCCGTATGGGCCCTGCTCAGGACATAGGTGCCATATTGGGTGCAGACTCACTCTGCTCTTGTTCAAAATCTCAAGTGTTTTTCTAGATATAGGATGCGGTCCTAGAAATACAATCTGCTGTTTAGGTTACCTCTGTTTCCTTTCCTTCTCCCAACTCCTCTGATTCTTCTCTCCAGAGAGAAAACCAGAGTGAGAAGACCAGAGGGAGGGAGGGAAGGAGGGAGGGAGGGAGGGAGGGAGGGAGGGAGGGAGGGAGGGAGAGAGAGAGAGAGAGAGAGAGAGAGAGAGAGAGAGAGAGAGAGAGAGAGAGAGAGAGAGAGAGAGAGAGAGAGAGAGAGAGAGAGAGAGAGAGAGAGAGAGAGAGAGAGAGAGAGAGAGAGAGAGAGAGAGAGAGGGGGAGAGAGAGGGGGAGGGAGAGGGAGAGGGAGAGGGAGAGGGAGAGGGAGAGGGAGAGGGAGAGGGAGCAGAGGGAGAGAGAGAAGACCAAGCCCTGCAATGCCAAGAGCTGAGCAAAGAAAATAGTCCCCTTATCCAGCTGGTCCTGGGGCTGAGTTCACAAACCTGTTCTACTAACACACTGAAGCCTCGGGACCAGAACATCCAATCAATCAGAATAAAACAAATTACAACACAGTCAAAACAAAACGATATTGTTTATTGGGAAACACAGGCACAAAGCAAAATGCAGTGCTATCTGGCCCTAAATCAACAGTACACCGTGGCAAACTATTTGACCATAGTTACTCATCAAAACCTAAGAAAAACCTTGACAAAGTACAGGCTCAAACAATTAGTGTCATTTCCCCAAATTTTAAACCCTTATTCAAGGTTTCAAAACCTCTCTGATGAGAGTAGGCTACCCGTCCTGTTGGGGGAGGACGCAGAGAACTGTCGGTTGGCAGCGCACTACATTGCTGCCTGACAGAGAGACACAGTATAACTCTGGGCCCTGCTACTGAGCCAGAGAGACACAGTATAACTCTGGTCCCTGCTATTGAGCCAGAGAGACACAGTATAACTCTGGTCCCTGCTACTGAGCCAGAGAGACACAGTATAACTCTGGTCCCTGCTACTGAGGCAGAGAGACACAGTATAACTCTGGTCGCGGCTACTGAGTAAGAGAGACACAGTATAACTCTGGTCCCGGCTACTGAGCCAGAGACACAGTATAACTCTGGTCCCTGCTACTGAGCCAGAGACACAGTATAACTCTGGTCCCTGCTATTGAGGCAGAGAGACACAGTATAACTCTGGTCCCTGCTACTGAGCCAGAGAGACACAGTATAACTCTGGTCCCTGCTACTGAGCCAGAGAGACACAGTATAACTCTGGTCCCTGCTACTGAGCCAGAGAGACACAGTATAACTCTGGCCCTGCTACTGAGCCAGAGACACAGTATAACTCTGGTCCCTGCTACTGAGCCAGAGACACAGTATAACTCTGGTCCCGGCTACTGAGCCAGAGAGACACAGTATAACTCTGGTCCCTGCTACTGAGCCAGAGAGACACAGTATAACTCTGGTCCCGGCTACTGAGCCAGAGAGACACAGTATAACTCTGGTCCCTGCTATTGAGCCAGAGAGACACAGTATAACTCTGGTCCCTGCTACTGAGGCAGAGAGACACAGTATAACTCTGGTCCCTGCTACTGAGGCAGAGAGACACAGTATAACTCTGGTCCCTGCTATTGAGGCAGAGAGACACAGTATAACTCTGGTCCCTGCTACTGAGCCAGAGATACACAGTATAACTCTGGTCCCTGCTACTGAGCCAGAGAGACAGTATAACTCTGGTCCCTGTTACTGAGCCAGAGAGACACAGTATAACTCTGGTCCCTGCTATTGAGCCAGAGAGACACAGTATAACTCTGGTCCCTGCTACTGAGCCAGAGAGACACAGTATAACTCTGGTCCCTGCTACTGAGCCAGAGACACAGTATAACTCTGGTCCCTGCTACTGAGCCAGAGAGACACAGTATAACTCTGGTCCCTGCTACTGAGCCAGAGAGACACAGTATAACTCTGGTCCCTGCTACTGAGCCAGAGACACAGTATAACTCTGGTCCCGGCTACTGAGCCAGAGAGACACAGTATAACTCTGGTCCCTGCTACTGAGCCAGAGAGACAGTATAACTCTGGTCCCTGCTACTGAGCCAGAGAGACACAGTATAACTCTGGTCCCTGCTACTGAGCCAGAGACACAGTATAACTCTGGTCCTTGCTACTGAGCCAGAGACACACAGTATAACTCTGGTCCCTGCTACTGAGTCAGAGAGACACAGTATAACTCTGGTCCCGGCTACTGAGCCAGAGACACAGTATAACTCTGGTCCCTGCTATTGAGTCAGAGAGACACAGTATAACTCTGGTCCCTGCTATTGAGTCAGAGAGACACAGTATAACTCTGGTCCCTGCTATTGAGCCAGAGAGACACAGTATAACTCTGGTCCCTGCTATTGAGCCAGAGAGACACAGTATAACTCTGGTCCCTGCTACTGAGCCAGAGAGACACAGTATAACTCTGGTCCCTGCTACTGAGCCAGAGAGACACAGTATAACTCTGGTCCCTGCTACTGAGCCAGAGACACAGTATAACTCTGGTCCCTGCTACTGAGCCAGAGAGACACAGTATAACTCTGGTCCCTGCTATTGAGCCAGAGACACAGTATAACTCTGGTCCCTGCTATTGAGCCAGAGACACAGTATAACTCTGGTCCCTGCTACTGAGCCAGAGAGACAGTATAACTCTGGTCCCTGCTACTGAGGCAGAGAGACACAGTATAACTCTGGTCCCTGCTATTGAGCCAGAGAGACACAGTATAACTCTGGTCCCTGCTACTGAGCCAGAGAGACACAGTATAACTCTGGTCCCTGCTACTGAGC
>NW_026600909.1:15000-101948 GCF_029448725.1 Salvelinus fontinalis
TCCCTACATAATGCACTACTTTAGACCAGGGCCCTATGGCACCCTATTCCCTACATAGTGCACTACTTTAGACTAGAGCCCTATGGCACCCTATTCCCTACATAGTGCACTACTTTAGACCAGAGCCCTATGGCACCCTATTCCCTACATAGTGCACTTAGACACACAGGGAAGACCCATAGGGAACAGGGTCTCCGCAGCGTACCAATAGGATGACTGGGATTAAGTGGCAACTCCACGACTTTATAGCGTTTCCACTGCTGGGGACCTAATCTGACATGATAATGACCTTGAATAATCCAGTTTAACGATCTGATCCTGGGGACCTAATCTGACATGAGAATGACCTTGAATAATGTCACGCCCTGGCCTTAGTATTATTTGTTTTCTTTATTATTTTAGTTAGGTCAGGGTGTGACATGGGGTATGTGTGTGTTTGGGGGTATTTATATGGTAGAGGGGGTGTTGGTGGTAGTGTATGGGTTTGTGTTGAGTGTATGTATCTAGCTGTGTCTATGTTGGGTGTAGTTGTCTAGGAGAGTCTATGGTTGCCTGAATGGGTTCTCAATTAGAGACAGCTGGTTTCGGTTGTCTCTAATTGGGAACCATATTTAAGGCTGCCATAGGCTTTAGCTGTTTGTGGGTCATTGTATATGTCTATGTCGACGTAAGTAGTTTGTGTGTGCACTTACGTTTGAAGTTTCACGATCGTTTGTTGTTTTTGTTAGTGTTGTTTAAGTGTTACGTGTTCATCTTCGTCGTTGTAATTAAAGAAGATGTATTCAAATCATGTTGCGCCTTGGTCCTCTCATTCACGTCAACACGATCGTGACAAATAATCCAGTTTAACAATCTGATCCTGAGGACCTAATCTAACATGAGAATGACCTTGAATAATCCAGTTTAACAATCTGATCCTGAGGACCTAATCTGACGTGAGAATGACCTTGAATAATCCAGTTTAACAATCTGATCCTGGGGACCTAATCTGACGTGAGAATGACCTTGAATAATCCAGTTTAACAATCTGATCCTGAGGACCTAATCTGACGTGAGAATGACCTTGAATAATCCAGCATAAAAAAATCTGCATATTATTCTCACATCTTTGGCCCTGAATGACGCTGCACCACCACTCTCTATAGGATCACAATACTAAGTCAACGGGTGCAACTCTAGTCAGAATTTCCCAGCTACACTAAAACCCTCGTCAGGTGCCAAATATGAAACAGGAATCATGTCCCCAGCCACCTGACAAAAGGAATCCAGACTCAAAAAAGCTTTTTTCCCCTTTTTGTGCGTTTGACCATTTTGTTCGCCGATGGATTGATGACAAATCCAGCGCCGTCGTAAACCCTTAGCGAGGTTTTGATGATCGGAAACCGAGATTTATGCAAGTCATGATATCATAGGGAAATGCAGACAGACAAACAGATGGTCAAACAGAGAGACGGCCGTCTAATATAGACTATCCAGGAATGTCTGTTTGGATGTAAGAATCTGCAGCATCAGTCTATAGGTTATGAATCCACAGCATCAGTCTATAGATTGTGAATCCACAGCATCAGTCTATAGGTTATGAATCCACAGCATCAGTCTATAGGTTATGAATCCACAGCATCAGTCTATAGATTGTGAATCCACAGCATCAGTCTATAGGTTATGAATCCACAGCATCAGTCTATAGGTTGTGAATCCACAGCATCAGTCTATAGGTTATGAATCCACAGCATCAGTCTATAAGTTGTGAATCCACAGCATCAGTCTATAGGTTATGAATCCACAGCATCAGTCTATAAGTTGTGAATCCACAGCATCAGTCTATAGGTTATGAATCCACAGCATCAGTCTATAGGTTGAGAATCTGCAGCATCAGTCTATAGGTTATGAATCTGCAGCATCAGTCTATAGGTTATGAATCTGCAGCATCAGTCTATAGGTTGTGAATCTGCAGCATCAGTATATAGGTTATGAATCTGCAGCATCAGTCTATAGGTTATGAATCTGCAGCATCAGTATATAGGTTGTGAATCTGCAGCATCAGTCTATAGGTTATGAATCTGCAGCATCAGTCTATAGGTTATGAATCTGCAGCATCAGTATATAGGTTGTGAATCTGCAGCATCAGTATATAGGTTATGAATCTGCAGCATCAGTCTATAGGTTATGAATCTGCAGCATCAGTCTATACGTAGTGAATCCACAGCATCAGTCTATACGTAGTGAATCTGCAGCATCAGTCTATAGGTTGTGAATCTGCAGCATCAGTCTATAGGTTATGAATCCACAGCATCAGTATATAGGTTATGAATCCACAGCATCAGTCTATAGGTTATGAATCCACAGCATCAGTCTATAGGTTATGAATCCACAGCATCAGTCTATAGGTTATGAATCCACAGCATCAGTCTATATGTTATGAATCCACAGCATCAGTCTATAGGTTGTGAATCTGCAGCATCAGTCTATAGGTTGTGAATCTGCAGCATCAGTCTATAGGTTATGAATCTGCAGCATCAGTCTATAGGTTATGAATCTACAGCATCAGTCTATAGGTTATGAATCTGCAGCATCAGTCTATAGGTTATGAATCTGCAGCATCAGTCTATAGGTTGTGAATCTGCAGCATCAGTCTATAGGTTATGAATCTACAGCATCAGTCTATGGGTTGTGAATCTGCAGCATCAGTCTTTAGGTTGTGAATCTGCAGCATCAGTCTATAGGTTGAGAATCTGCAGCATCAGTCTATAGGTTGTGAATCTGCAGCATCAGTCTATAGGTTGTGAATCTGCAGCATCAGTCTATAGGTTGTGAATCTGCAGCATCAGTCTATAGGTTGTGAATCTGCAGCATCAGTCTATAGGTTGTGAATCTGCAGCATCAGTCTATAGGTTGTGAATCTGCAGCATCAGTCTATAGGTTGTGAATCTGCAGCATCAGTCTATAGGTTGAGAATCTGCAGCATCAGTCTATAGGTTATGAATCTGCAGCATCAGTCTATGGGTTGTGAATCTTTCCATGCTATGCTTTAGTAACAGCATTACCGTTCATTAAACGGTACTGTACACTGTGCTGGCCTGGTGCACTCAGCCAAAGAGGTCTGTATGATTGCAATAACAGACTACTGCACCACGTTCATTACATGGCAGCAGCTGAAAAGCCCTATACAGTACACTACTGTTGACCAGAGCCCTATATAGTACACTACTGTTGACCAGGGCCCTATATAGTACACTACTGTTGACCAGGGCCCTATATAGTACACTACTGTTGACCAGGGCCCTATAGCGTACACTACTGTTGACCAGGGCCCTATATAGTACACTACTGTTGACCAGGGCCCTATATAGTACACTACTGTTGACCAGGGCCCTATATAGTACACTACTGTTGACCAGGGCCCTATATAGTACACTACTGTTGACCAGGGCCCTATATAGTACACTACTGTTGACCAGAGCCCTATATAGTACACTACTGTTGACCAGGGCCCTATATAGTACACTACTGTTGAGCAGGGCCCTATATAGTACACTACTGTTGAACAGGGCCCTATATAGTACACTACTGTTGACCAGGGCCCTATATAGTACACTACTGTTGACCAAGGCCCTATATAGTACACTACTGTTGACCAGGGCCCTATATAGTACACTACTGTTGACCAGAGCCCTATATAGTACACTACTGTTGACCAGAGCCCTATATAGTACACTACTGTTGACCAAGGCCCTATATAGTACACTACTGTTGACCAGGGCCCTATATAGTACACTACTGTTGACCAGGGCCCTATATAGTACACTACTGTTGACCAGGGCCCTATATAGTACACTACTGTTGACCAGAGCCCTATATAGTACACTACTGTTGACCAGGGCCCTATATATCTTGGGGACCTGTCAGATGAATGAGTGATGTCTACAGTCTCTTGGGGACCTGACAGATGAATGAGTGATGTCTACAGTTTATTGGGGACCTGAAAGATGCATGATTGATGTCTTTAATCTCTTGGGGACCTGCCAGATGAATGAGTGATGTCTACAGTCTCTTGGGGACCTGACAGATGAATGAGTGATGTCTACAGTCTCTTGGGGACCTGTTAGATGAATGAGTGATGTCTACGGCCTCTTGGGGACCTGACAGATGAATGAGTGATGTCTACAGTCTCTTGGGGACCTGACAGATGAATGAGTGATGTCTACAGTCTCTTGGGGACCTGACAGATTAATGAGTGATTTCTACAGTCTCTTGGGGACCTGACAGATGAATGAGTGATGTCTACAGTCTCTTGGGGACGTGACAGATGAATGAGTGATGTCTACAGTTTCTTGGGGACCTGACAAATGAATGAGTGATGTCCCCGGTTTATTGGGGACCTGACAGATGAATGAGTGATGTCTACAGTCTCTTGGGGACCTGACAGATGAATGAGTGATGTCTACAGTCTCTTGGGGACCTGACAGATGAATGAGTGATTTCTACAGTCTCTTGGGGACCTGACAGATGAATGAGTGATGTCTACAGTCTCTTGGGGACGTGACAGATGAATGAGTGATGTCTACAGTTTCTTGGGGACCTGACAAATGAATGAGTGATGTCCCCGGTTTATTGGGGACCTGACAGATGAATGAGTGATGTCCCCGAAACATTGTCTGTTTAGTGTGAGTCTCATCATAACACTGACCACAGCAGTCTGAAATAACGAGAAACGAAGTCAAAGCCTAAACTAACTCTGTACTTCCCCAGTTCAAAACCTCTTTCTGGTTACAGCTGGGGGTTTTCAAATCAAAATAGAGCTCTCTCTCTCTCTCTCTCGTCCCCTCATTCACACACGGACAACCTCTATATGTCTTTCCCAGACGTGGAGGGCTGTGCCAGACCTGTAACAATAGCCCTGGGTGGAGTAGCCCAGCTGTCCGCTGGTGTCTGCAGCGCTGATTGCAACATAGAGATAGATAGAGGACTCTAGATGGATATAACCCGTTTTAGCATGGACAATACCATTATTTTAACAGGGTGGGGATTCCTGTGGGTTTGGGACCGATCAACCGACGAGCAGAGTATTGTCTTATTCTTTAAATTGGGTTGCCTAGGGTTTGCAAATGGCTTTAAGCTATATTACCACCATCTAGTGGACACAATACATGAATGACAAACCGTTTTTGGTTCAGGACTCAAGCACTGATGGTATCAAAAAGTCACCAATATTAGCTTTACGTATAAAAAATAAAAAAAACACAAAACAAGAAGAAAATGGACTACTTTAAACTGCCCGTGTAGTCACAGACACCATAAGGGCACAGATACAAAGATGAGTCCTCTATCGAACTCTATGGATTGCAACGGGTGATGGACGGCTGGACGAAGCCATACCAGATTAATTTGCTTGTTTATTTGTCAGGGACTGTGTGTATCTAACGAGGACTATCTGTTGCACCATAATTAGTGATAAGTAGTGAGCTAATTTACTTCCATTTGCAGTACTTGGACTGCTATGTGGAACAGCATTCTCTCTAGGCAGTGCAAAAATGCAATACTTCATAAATATAATAACTATGAAACGGGGTGGTTAAACATTTTGCTCTCTGTGTTTGTCTATCTGCCTAGTTCTCTCTCTCTGTCTCTGTCTCTCTCTCTCTCTCTCTCTCTCTGTCTCTCTCTCTCTCTCTGTCTCTCTCTCTCTCTCTCTCTCTCTCTCTCTCCTTGTTTGTCTATCTGCCTAGATCTTTCTCCAGCTCTCTTTCTCTTTCTGTATCTCTGTATCTCTCTCTGTCTCTCTCTCCTTGTTTGTCTATCTGCCTAGGTCTCTCTCTCTGTCTCTCTCTCTGTCTCTCTCTCTCTCTCTCTCTCTCTCTCTCTCTCCTTGTTTGTCTATCTGCCTAGTTCTCTCTCTCTGTCTCTCTCTCTCTCTCTCTCTCTCTCTCTCTCTCTCTCCTTGTTTGTCTATCTGCCTAGTTCTCTCTCTCTCTCTCTCTCTCTCTCTCTCTCTCTCTCTCCTTGTTTGTCTATCTGCCTAGATCTTTCTCCAGCTCTCTTTCTCTTTCTGTATCTCTGTATCTCTCTCTGTCTCTCTCTCCTTGTTTGTCTATCTGCCTAGGTCTCTCTCCGTCTCTTTCTCTCTCTCTTTCTCTTCTGTCTCTCTCTCTCTCTCTTTCTCTCTTTCTCTCTCTCTCTCTCCGTCGTCTCTCTCTCTCTCTTTCTCTTCTGCTCAATCCCTCTCTCTCTCTGTGTATTGGCATCAGCACAGGCCTTTGGAGAGGCCTCCTCAGAAAAAGGGGGGAAGAAAAATGGGGAAACTTGGAACAATATATTGTAGATAAATAAATGCTCTGTCTGAAAATAATGCTTTTCACAAACAGACCCAAGGCTCTTGGAGCCCAGTGCCGCAAATCAATCCACTAACGACCCTTCTGGTCCCACTTTAAAATAAATGCCGCTTACGAAGCCTTCGTAAAGCCTTCATAAACACTACATAAATGTGTTCCAAATCATCTATAGCCATATGTCAGGCTTTAAAAAAAGGGTTCATAAAATGTAGCGTAACAGTGTGACATTGTCACCAATGTCAAATGTGTGACATAACCCATTATGTTGAATATGACATAAACATGTGCTTTATAAAGGGTGACATTTGGTGCTACAGGATGACACACACTCTAAAGTGAAGTCATGTTCGTCACATTACACCCGGGCAACACTTACCTTGATGAAAGACACCCAAAATAAGATTAAAGTTTTTTTTTTAAATAATGAAGAAATAAGTACTTTTAAAGTCAGACTGGGGGAAACACCTGCCCCCCCCCCCCCCCCCTCCAAATGCCCTTACTTTTGAAGATGTAATCCAGAGACAGGTGTGTTCTCCATCTCTTTAGCTGTCACACTCTAATCCCACTGATTTCAACACTTGATCGTCCAGAAAGTGGAGAGCATCACTTATGCAGTTATTATATATTTTTTTAAAGCCACGTTTAACAGGATTACCCGACACAGACTGACCAGCTCAAATATACAAAAGCCTTCGATATGGCAGACCAATCCACTCAGGGTTCGGTCCTGGGGCATCCACTCAGGGTTCAGAACTAATCTCTCGGTATGTCCAGCTCACTCATTATCTCAACCAATCATGGCGAGTGAGAAGGTTAATGTCTTATGTGGCTTAACCTACAAGGCTCGTAATTTAACTATTTTATTCCTATTTACAGACGGCGTACACGTTTGATATTAAGGCACATGAAACATTGTTCAAGAAGGGATTTCAGCCTAAAAAAAACGCATTTTGATTAAAAAAATATGTTTTATGTTCAAACTGCTCTCCTGTGTAGTGATTTGCAACAAAGGCCTACTTTCCTGAATCGGGTCACACATTACCTCAACTAACCTGTGCCCCCGCACATTGACTCTGTACCGTAATACCCTGTCTACAACCTCCACATTGACTCTGTACCGTAATACCCTGTCTACAACCTCCACATTGACTCTGTACCGTAACACCCTGTATATAACCTCCACATTGACTCTGTACCGTAACACCCTGTATATAGCCTCCACGTTGACTCTGTACCGTAACACCCTGTATATAGCCTCCACATTGACTCTGTACCGTAACACCCTGTATATAGCCTCTACATTGACTCTGTACCGGTACACCCTGTATATATAGCCTCCACATTGACTCTGTACCGTAACACCCTGTATATAGCCTCCACATTGACTCTGTACCGTAACACCCTGTATATAGCCTCCACATTGACTCTGTACCGTAACACCCTGTATATAACCTCCACATTGACTCTGTACCGTAACACCCTGTATATAGCCTCCACATTGACTCTGTACCGTAACACCCTGTATATTTTTTATTTTTTTATTTATTTTACCGTTATTTTACCAGGTAAGTTGACTGAGAACACGTTCTCATTTGCAGCAACGACCTGGGGAATAGTTACAGGAGAGAGGAGGGGGATGAATGAGCCAATTGTAAACTGGGGATTATTAGGTGACCATGATGCTTTGAGGGCCAGATTGGGAATTTAGCCAGGACACCGGGGTTAACACCCCTACTCTTACGATAAGTGCCATGGGATCTGTAATGACCTCAGAGAGTCAGGACACCCGTTTAACGTCCCATCCGAAAGACGGCACCTTACACAGGGCAGTGTCCCCAATCACTGCCCTGGGGCATTGGGCTATTTTTTAGACCAGAGGAAAGAGTGCCTCCTACTGGCCCTCCAACACCACTTCCAGCAGCATCTGGTCTCCCATCCAGGGACCGACCAGGACCAACCCTGCTTAGCTTCAGAAGCAAGCCAGCAGTGGTATGCTGCTGGTATATAGCCTCCACATTGACTCTGTACCGTAACACCCTGTATATAGCCTCCACATTGACTCTGTACCGTAATACCCTGTATATTGCCTCCACATTGACTCTGTACCATAACACCCTGTATATAGCCTCCACATTGACTCTGTACTGTAACACCCTGTATATAGCCTCATCATTGACTCTGTACCGGTACCCCCTGTATATAGCCTCCACATTGACTCTGTACCGGTACCCCCTGTATATAGCCTCCACATTGACTCTGTACCGTTACCCCCTGTATATAGCCTCCACATTGACTCTGTACCGTTACCCCCTGTATATAGCCTCCACATTGACTCTGTACCGGTACACCCTGTATATAGCCTCCACATTGACTCTGTACCGTAATACCCTGTATATATAGCCTCGCTACTGTTATTTTACTGCTGCTCTTTGATTATGTGTTATTTTGATTTTAGATGTTCTACTTATCTATTTTTACGTAACCCTTATTTTTCTTAAAACTGCACTGTTTGCGTAAGGGCTTTTAAGTAAGCATTTCACTGTAAGGTCTACTCAAGTTCTATTCAGCAAATGTGATAAATGCAATTTGATAGTCTGTCTACAGACAAACAGCAGAGAGAGACAGAGAGAGACAGAGAGGCAGAGTAGTCTGTCTGCAGAGAGAGACAGAGAGATACAGAGAGGCACAGTAGTCTGTCTGCAGAGAGAGACAGAGACAGACAGGGAGGCAGAGTAGTCTGTCTGCAGAGAGAGACAGAGAGACAGAGAGAGAGACAGAGAGAGAGAGAGGCCCAATTTAAATACATTATTTTTGAACTGCTCCTGGTAATGAAATTCTCCAGTTCAGTGTGGAAGCTGTTGCGTTTATCAGGTGTTGACTCAACAGTGGAAGAAGAGCCCCACAACCAAGAGCAACAGGTCATATTCAATATGACAGGACGGTGTGGCCCAAGTCAACAGACCTGGCAGCCGGCTCTGGGGGGAGAGACAGAGCAGACAGAGCCGTTTAAATACCTCCTGGGGAGAAAATGAAGAACATTTAGAAAACGCTACAAAAAAAAGGACATTTCTCTGTCGACTGGATTCAGAAGAAAGAGACAAGAAAGAGAATCTAAAGCGCTAGAATTCAATACTTCTTGTTTCTGTTGGACTTTACAGAGTAACATGTGGTTTGTGAGGAGTAGGAAGGGATAAGACTGGACTTTACAGAGTAACATGTGGTTTGTGAGGAGTAGGAAGGGATAAGACTGGACTTTACAGAGTAACATGTGGTTTGTGAGGAGTAGGAAGGGATAAGACTGGACTTTACAGAGTAACATGTGGTTTGTGAGGAGTAGGAAGGGATAAGACTGGACTTTACAGAGTAACATGTGGTTTGTGAGGAGTAGGAAGGGATAAGACTGGACTTTACAGAGTAACATGTGGTTTGTGAGGAGTAGGAAGGGATAAGACTGGACTTTACAGAGTAACATGTGGTTTGTGAGGAGTAGGAAGGGATAAGACTGGACTTTACAGAGTAACATGTGGTTTGTGAGGAGTAGGAAGGGATAAGACTGGACTTTACAGAGTAACATGTGGTTTGTGAGGAGTAGGAAGGGATAAGACTGGACTTTACAGAGTAACATGTGGTTTGTGAGGAGTAGGAAGGGATAAGACTGGACTTTACAGAGTAACATATGGTTTGTGAGGAGTAGGAAGGGATAAGACTGGACTTTACAGAGTAACATGTGGTTTGTGAGGAGTAGGAAGGGATAAGACTGGACTTTACAGAGTAACATGTGGTTTGTGAGGAGTAGGAAGGGATAAGACTGGACTTTACAGAGTAGCATGTGGTTTGTGAGGAGTAGGACGGGATACGACTGGACTTTACAGAGTAACATGTGGTTTGTGAGGAGTAGGACGGGATAAGACTGGACTTGACGACTAATAGGTATGCAGGGTAAAACACCTAATTCAATATCAGCAAAGAAACAGAGAGCAAAGTACATGGAAGAGCTATACTACTGCAAGTGATACATTATCCTTCCACTCACTATTCCAGCACTTAAAAATGTGATTCTTTCCAAGTACATTTTGGGAAAGAACCAGAGAGAGAGAGAGAGAGAGAGAGAGAGAGAGAGAGAGAGAGAGAGAGAGAGAGAGACAGAGACAGAGAGACAGAAAGAGAGAGAGAGACACAGAGAGAGACAGAGAGAGGGAGAGAGAGAGAGAGAGAGAGAGAGAGAGAGAGAGAGAGAGAGAGAGAGAGAGAGAGAGAGAGAGAGAGAGAGAGAGAGAGAGAGAGAAAAAGAGAGAGAGAGAGTAGGGAAAGAAGAAAATTGTTCCTACGTCACGTTGCTTTAATTTGTTCAACAGCTGCCAGAGAAATTGACCTGTCGACGGGTTTTCTTAAACTTGGCTCAGAGCTCCTGTGGACCCAAACACTGAACAAGTGTAATCTTTACAGTATTAGAATGAATACGACACAGAAAACCATAAGGGACAGGGATCTGACACTCACCCCAGCCAGACCAGAAACCTGTTGGATATCACTCACCCCAGCCAGACCAGAAACCTGTTGGATATCACTCACCCCAGCCAGACCAGAAACCTGTTGGATATCACTCACCCCAGCCAGACCAGAAACCTGTTGGATATCACTCACCCCAGCCAGACCAGAAACCTGTTGGATATCACTCACCCCAGCCAGACCAGAAACCTGTTGGATATCACTCACCCCAGCCGGACCAGAAACCTGTTGGATATCACTCACCCCAGCCGGACCAGAAACCTGTTGGATATCACTCACCCCAGCCGGACCAGAAACCTGTTGGATATCACTCACCCCAGCCGGACCAGAAACCTGTTGGATATCACTCACCCCAGCCAGACCAGAAACCTGTTGGATATCACTCACCCCAGCCAGACCAGAAACCTGTTGGATATCACTCACCCCAGCCAGACCAGAAACCTGTTGGATATCACTCACCCCAGCCAGACCAGAAACCTGTTGGATATCACTCACCCCAGCCAGACCAGAAACCTGTTGGATATCACTCACCCCAGCCAGACCAGAAACCTGTTGGATATCACTCACCCCAGCCAGACCAGAAACCTGTTGGATATCACTCACCCCAGCCAGACCAGAAACCTGTTGGATATCACTCACCCCAGCCAGACCAGAAACCTGTTGGATATCACTCACCCCAGCCAGACCAGAAACCTGTTGGATATCACTCACCCCAGCCAGACCAGAAACCTGTTGGATATCACTCACCCCAGCCAGACCAGAAACCTGTTGGATATCACTCACCCCAGCCAGACCAGAAACCTGTTGGATATCACTCACCCCAGCCAGACCAGAAACCTGTTGGATATCACTCACCCCAGCCAGACCAGAAACCTGTTGGATATCACTCACCC
This sequence comes from Salvelinus fontinalis, assembly GCF_029448725.1. Classification (NCBI taxonomy): domain Eukaryota; kingdom Metazoa; phylum Chordata; class Actinopteri; order Salmoniformes; family Salmonidae; genus Salvelinus; species Salvelinus fontinalis. Next base: position 26,732 of record NW_026600909.1, read on the forward strand.
CAGCCAGACCAGAAACCTGTTGGATATCACTCACCCCAGCCAGACCAGAAACCTGTTGGATATCACTCACCCCAGCCAGACCAGAAACCTGTTGGATATCACTCACCCCAGCCAGACCAGAAACCTGTTGGATATCACTCACCCCAGCCAGACCAGAAACCTGTTGGATATCACTCACCCCAGCCAGACCAGAAACCTGTTGGATATCACTCACCCCAGCCAGACCAGAAACCTGTTGGATATCACTCACCCCAGCCAGACCAGAAACCTGTTGGATATCACTCACCCCAGCCAGACCAGAAACCTGTTGGATATCACTCACCCCAGCCAGACCAGAAACCTGTTGGATATCACTCACCCCAGCCAGACCAGAAACCTGTTGGATATCACTCACCCCAGCCAGACCAGAAACCTGTTGGATATCACTCACCCCAGCCAGACCAGAAACCTGTTGGATATCACTCACCCCAGCCAGACCAGAAACCTGTTGGATATCACTCACCCCAGCCAGACCAGAAACCTGTTGGATATCACTCACCCCAGCCAGACCAGAAACCTGTTGGATATCCTCCTCGTGTTTACACTCTTATGTTCTGACCACTTGATGGGTTCAATCATTTAAAAAAATGTTTTTAACTAGGCAAGTTAGTTAAGAACAAACGCTTATTTACAATGATGGTGTAACGGATGTGAAATGGCTAGCTAGTTAGCGGGTACGCGCTACTAGCGTTTCAATCAGTTACGTCACTTGCTCTGAAACCTAGAAGTAGTGTTGCACCTTGCTCTGCAAGGGCAGTGGCCTTTGTGGAGCGATGGGTAACGATGCTTCGTGGGCGACCGTTGTTGATGTGTGCAGAGGGTCCCTGGTTCGCGCCCGTGTCGGGGCGAGTGGACGTACTAAAGTTATACTGTTACAATGGCCTACACTGGCCACACCCTAACGTAGCTGGGACGATTGTGTGCCGCCCTATGGGACTCCCTATCACGGCCAGTTGTGATACAGCCTGGAATTGAACCAGGGCCTGTAGTGACACCTCTAGCAATGAGATGCAGTGCTTTAGACCACTCCGACATAGGTAGAATAAGATAATCCGTTGGATAATTGGTATGGCGTTTGCCTTTCACACCATCGACCTGGGTTTGCTTCCATGCCCTGCCGTAACGCTACACTATCATTGGGATTCTTTAGGGTGGAAATATCAGGCTATAGACATCTGCAATACTTTTAACCATGTATGCAGCTAATAATGAATATTATAAAACACGTTGTTCCTTGGCCCCTTTCTGGCACTTAAAATTACTACCAATAAAGTCTGTCACATCTAAGAACAAGCTTTAATCCTCATTGCTCTATAATATTGGTATTACTCTCATGCAAAATCAATTTCATTCATCACGTTTCTTCATGCAACGTTCCCGTGTGGCTCAGTTGGTAGAGCATTGCGCTTGCAACGCTAAAGGCTGGGTGTTCGGTTCCCACGGAGGGACTCATTGCTTCCAGTAAATCGCTCTGTAAAAAATGAAACTTTATATGTTTCTTTAGCCAGTTTCTCATCATATAGTAAATGTTGCCTGATGACCGCAATAAACCCACCTCCCTTCCCCAACCTCTATCTGACCTGAATTACGAGATTATGTGCCTATTTCATCATGTATTTTCTTCTTCACTTTGTCCAGCTGCGCAAACGTAAAGCAGATGTTCGTGATTAAGTTGAAGCAAGCTCTCTCTGCCAGGAAGGTGATAAAACATAGCTGCTCTCTCCAAACGATGTTTTGTTTTCAGGTGAAAGGGAGGGGACTCAGTCAGCACACCTTCGGACCGGCGTACTTCCTGCATCTACCGCTGTGATATATAAACCCGGGGCGCAGAACGGCAGCCGAAGTCCTCTTATAGTTTGACTAGTCTAGGCTACTGCTGGAACTGAGCATCATCTCTCTCTCTCTCTCTCCTGTCCACTATTCTATCTGGAAGGTTGGAAGAGTGTCGCCTGGCAACGCAGGTACAAGATACGGCTGAAAGTAGAAGGTAGGACCGTTCCAAGATTCCACAAATTTTATTTCTTCTGTTGACACCGATATTTCTCTACTGCATGCCTCTTTGACATTTTTTGGGGGGGAATCTTTGCAGTTTTTTCCCCCACAGACATTTTCTCAATTTGAAATATCACACTATTTTAGGTTACACACTTGCGTGGGATGAGAACAATGTATACTGATGTTATTCAATTTTACGCATGGAACATTTTAAGTCTTGGCCCACTCTAGTTGGCATACCGTAAAAATATACTTATCTAATGTCTCGGATTTTTATTGATTTCATTTCAGATTAAATCCAGACTTCGCATACAGCCTTTGTGAAATCAGAAAAAGAAGTCGACATGAATGCTCCGCACTTTGCCATAGACTTTCTGCTGCTGTGCATATCTTGCGGAGCAAGTGTATTGGCAGCGAACTCTCCCACCGTGTCCTCGACGCTGCCAGCCACCAATTTCACCGACCTTGGCTCAGCGTTCAGCTATGGAGAAGCAGACAACGAGAATATCATTCTGACCAGGAAGAAGCGTTATATTTCCCAAAACGACATGCTTGTCATTCTCGATTATCACAATAAAGTAAGAGGGAAAGTTTTCCCTCCGGCGTCCAATATGGAGTACATGGTAAGTGATTTATCTTCCAACTTTATCAATCCATTGCTCATTGATTAATGACGAAATACCATTCTGTTTTCCCGCCTTCTCTGCCTTCACTTGCTCTTGTGATTGTGTATATTGATATTGACGTGTTTGTATTGATAATCCCCCTATTGGTAACATCAGTGGTAAGCGTTATTATAAACTAGACTTTACACTGTTGGCCTACTGGACTAGCTACTCAAACCATTGAATGATAAATGTGTGTTGCTTAGTGAAAGAAGCTGTCGTCATGGTGACTGGTGACTCTAGATTGATGCCTGATGTGAGTGCAATTGTTCCACATGACACCCTATTCCCTATTATGTAGTGCACTACTTTTGACCAGGGCCCTATGGCACCCTATTCCCTATGTAGTGCACTACTTTTGACCAGGACCCTATGGCACCCTATTCCCTATGTAGTGCACTACTTTTGACCAGGACCCTATGGCACCCTATTCCCTATGTAGTGCACTACTTTTGACCAGGACCCTATGGCACCTTATTCCCTATATGTAGTGCACTACTTTTGACCAGGGCCCATTGTATTTCATTTAGGACAGAACCTTGGTCCACATGAACCCATTAGTCTTTATGAGGTACTACTAGCTTCTATAACTGAAGAGCACCTCTATGTTCCCCCTCCGGGCACTTCCAGCAAGCCTCTAGGTGGTCCTGGACCATGAAATGTGGTCAACAGCTGGGTCCGAAGAGACATTTGTCACTGAACATCTTGCTCTGAACTCCGACCACATTCCACACGGCACCTTATTCCCTATATAATGCACTACTTTTGACCAAAGTCATAGGGTGCCCCTTAATCAAAAGTAGTGCACTATATAGGGAATAGGGTGCTATGGTAGTGCACGATATAGGGAATAGGGTGCTATTTGGTATCCAAGTGTCCATGTAGTGATGTAATGGGTTTGGTTTGGTGTAGCTCATGAATGAATGATGAATGGGTCTTAACACACGATAGCCGGTAGCTGATAGCTGGTTGTATTTCATGGACAATGGGTTATGTTTTATTAAAGTGGATCATGGTGGTTATGAGAATAGGAAGTTATTTTTGTATTCTAGACACAGTGACGAGTGCATTGTTCCCAAAAGAGGCTACTGTAAAAGACTCTAGCTACAAAAAAACAACAATTGGCAGTGTACTGCTCAGAACTGGCCAGTTGCATAGCCAGCATAGGAAACGACGATGGAATCGTTGAGCGGAAGTTTCTTTACATTCTCTAATACAACATTCTGAATTTTGGAACCACACGAGAGAGTAGCCTGCAAAACGATCTAGGAGGGGTTGTCTCATCGTCCCAAACCCTGATCCAATTCTTCATTGGCTCTGTGCTCCGTTCCAACGGGACTGTTGGATAAATGAAGAGACCACGTTGCATTGTTGCATCATAACTCATGGAACATGGTTGCGTTGGAGTACTGGGAACGCAGCAGAACAGTCTGGCGTTAATGAAACGTCGTTAAAGAGACTAATGAAGAGCTGGAAGAGACATTTATTTTTTCTTTTTCTAAGAAGCCGACAGACGGCTTTTGTTTTCTTTGTGAAAACAGAAAGGAAAACCCGTTACACTGCTGCTCATGCTCACAGATAATTCATTACAACATTCCATCAGGGAAACCATTTCTCAGGGCCTTAATGCATGTCAATCTACAATATAACAACCTTTAGTATGGGGACATGGATTAGAAAAACGTTTTGTATAAAAACATGGATTATAGATACGCTTTATATATGAGAACATGGATTATAGACAACCTTTAGTATGGGAACATGGATTTTAGACACAATTTAGTAAGGGAACATGGATTATAGGCAATTTTTAATATGGAAACATTATTTATTTACAAATTTTAATATGGGAACATGGATTATAGACAACCTTTAGTAAGGGAACATGGATTATAGGCAATTTTTAATATGGAAACATTATTTATTTACACATTTTAATATGGGAACATGGATTAGAGACAACCTTTAGTATGGGAACATGGATTTTAGACACAATTTAGTAAGGGAACATGGATTATAGGCAATTTTTAATATGGAAACATTATTTATTTACACATTTTAGTATGGGAACATGGATTATAGACAATCTTTAGTATGGGAACATGGATTATTAAAGACACGTTTTAGTATTGGAACATGGATTATAGACAATCTTTAGTATGGGAACATGGATTATAGAGACACGTTTTAGTATTGGAACATGGATTATAGAGACACGTTTTAGTATTGGAACATGGATTATAGAGACACGTTTTAGTATTGGAACATGGATTATAGAGACACGTTTTAGTATTGGAACATGGATTATAGAGACACGTTTTAGTATTGGAACATGGATTATAGACAATCTTTAGTATGGGAACATGGATTATAGACAATCTGTAATGTGGGAACATTGATTATAGATACGATTTAGTGTGGGAACATGGATGATAGACAAACTACATTACAGTCCATGTTATTCATGATTCTACATTTTCTTGTGTTCCCTGCGTGTGTGTGTGCGTGTGTGTGTGCGTGTGTGTGTGTGTGTGTGTGCGTGTGTGTGTGTGTGTGTGTGTGTGTGTGTGTGTGTGTGCGTGTGTGCGTGTGTGCGTGTGTGCGTGTGTGTGTGTGTGTGTGTGTGTGTGTGTGTGTGTGTGTGTGTGTGTGTGTGTGTGTGTGTGTGTGTGTGTGTGTGTGTGTGTGTGTGTGTGTGTGTTTCTACGTGTGTGTGTGTAGACGTGGGACGAGACCCTGTCTAAATCAGCGGAGGACTGGGCCCACTCGTGTCTGTGGGAGCACGGACCTCGACACCTCCTCAGGTTCCTGGGCCAGAACCTCTCTGTCAGGACCGGACGGTGAGTCACCTCTGACCTCTGACCCTTAAAGGTTAAGGTTCAGGATGTCGGGGGGAGGGTGTACGGATCCTGGATCTCTTCTAGTCGTGACCCTGTATGTGTACCAGATGGTACCGTATTACGTATTCAGTGCACTACTGTTGACCACAGCTCTATGGGGGATACATCTAATCAAATGTTATTGGTCACGTACACGTGTTTAGCAGATGTTATTGCGGGTGTAGCGAAATGCTTGTGCTTCTAGTTTCCGACAGTGCAGTAATATCTAACAATTCCACAACAAAACCTAATACACACAAATCTAAATAAAGGAATGGAATTAAGAATATATAAAGATTTGGATGAGCAATGTCAGATCAGCATAGACTAAGATACACTAGTATAGAATACAGTATATACATATGAGATGAGTAATGCATAGACTAAGATACAGTAGAATAGAATAGAATACAGAATATACATATGAGATGAGTAATGCATAGACTAAGACACACTAGTATAGAATACAGTATATACATATGAGATGAGTAATGCAAGATATGTAAAGATTATTAAAGTGACATTATTAAAGTGACTAGTGATCCATTTATTAAAGTGACCAATGATTTCAAGTCTGTGTGTTGGCAGCAGCCTCTCTGTGCTAGTGATGGCTATTTTAACAGTCTGATGGATTTGGAAGGCCATGGAAGAACTGAGAAATCTTCAGTTTCAAGGAAGTGTGTACAGCATTATCATGCTGAAACATGAGGTGATGGCAGTGAATGAATGGTACGACAATGGGCCTCAGGATCTCGTCACCGTATCTTTGTGCATTCAAATTGCCATCGATAAAATGCAATTGTGTTTGTTGTCCGTAGCTTATGCCTGGACCATACCATGACCCCACCGCCACCATAGGGCACTCGGTTCACAATGTTGACGTCAGCAAGGTGCTTGCCTACACAATGCCATTCGCGTGGTCTGAGGTTGTGAGGCTGGTTGGATGTACTGCCAAATTCTCTAAAGCAAGTTGGAGGCGGCTTATGGTAGAGAAATTAACCATTCCTGCAGTCAACATATGCCAATTCCACGCATCCTCAAAATGTTAGATATCTGTGGCATTGTGTTGTGTGACAAAACTGCACATTTTAGAGTGGCCTTTTATTGTCCCCCAGCACAAGGTGCACCTGTGTAATGATAGTGCTGTTTAATCAGCTTCTTGATATGCCACACCTGTAAGGTGGATGGATTATCTTGGCAAAGGAGAAATGCTCACTAACAGTAAACTAATTTGTCCACAAAATTTGAGCAAAATAAGCTTTTTAATGCTTACAGGGCATTTCTGGGATCTTTAATTTCAGCTCATGAAACATGGGACCAACACTTTACATGTTGTGTTTGTATTTAGCAGTCTTATGGTTTGAGGATACGACCTTTTCAGGGTCCTGGCTGGTTCCAGACTTGTGAGTCTTTGACAATTTGTAGGGCCTTCCTCTGACACCGCCTGGTATAGAGGTCCTGGATGGCAGGGAGCTTGGTCTCAATGATGTACTGGGCCGTACGCACTATCCTCTGTAGCGCCTTGTGGTCGGATGCCAAACAATTGCAATACCAAGCTGTGATCAAAATGCTCTCTATAGAAGGGCCCATGCCAAATCCTGAGGTGTTGTCGTGACTTCTTTATGACGGTGTGTGTGGACACAGAGGTCACTAACTTCCTCGCAAAAAGCTGTCTCGTTGTCGTCGGTGATCAGCCCTACCACCGTTGTGTCATCAACAAACTTTATGATGGTGTTAGAATCGTGAGTGGCCAGCCAGCCAGTCGGATTACAGGAGGGGACTAAGCACGCACCCCTGAGGGGCCCTCGTGTTGAGGGTCAGCGTGGCGGATGTGTTGTTGCCCTACCCTTACCACCTGGTCAGTCAGGAAGTCCAGGATCCAGTTGCAGAGGGAGATGTTTAGTCCCAGGGTCCTTAGCTTAGTGATGAGCTTTGTGGGCACTATGGTGTTGAACGCTGAGCTGTAGTCAATTAACAAAAATATCACATAGGTGTTCCTCTTGTCCAGGTGGGAAAGGGCAGGTGTGGTGTGTAATAGATATCACATCATCTGTTGGGGCGGTATGACAATTGGAGTCTGTCCAGGCTGTCTGGGATGATAGCGTTGATGTGATGCCATGCCCAGCCTTTCAAAGCATTTCATGGCTACAGATGTGAGTGCTACGGGGCGAAAGTCATTTAGACAGATTACCGTGGCGTTCTTAGGCACAGGGACTACGGTGGTCTGCTTTAAATATGTATGTATTACAGACAGGGTCAGGGAATGGCTGGGAAATAGCAGTGAAATGTCATTTCTTTGGACCACTTCCGTATGGAGCGCATCACTAGTACTTCCTGTTTGAGTTTTTGCTTGTAATCAGGAGGATAGAGTTATGTTCAGATTTGTCAAAGGGAGGGAGAGGGAGAGATTTGTAACGCGTCTCTGTGTGTGGAGTACTTGTCATCTAGAGTTTTATCGCCTCTAGTTGCACAGGTGACATGCTGCTAAAGATGGCTGAGTGAGGTCTTATAGATCTATACAGCTGGCTGAGTGAGGTCTTATATCCCTGTACAGCTGGCTGAGTGAGGTCTTGTAGCCCTATACAGCTGGCTGAGTAACGTCTTATAGCCCTATACAGCTGGCTGAGTGAGGTATTATAGCCCTATACAGCTGGCTGAGTGAGGTCTTATAGCCCTATACAGCTGGCTGAGTGAGGTCTTATAGCCCTATACAGCTGGCTGAGTGAGGTCTTATAGCCCTATACAGCTGGCTGAGTGAGGTCTTATAGCCCTATACAGCTGGCTGAGTGAGGTCTTATAGCCCTATACAGCTGGCTGAGTGAGGTCTTATAGCCCTATACAGCTGGCTGAGTGAGGTCTTATAGCCCTATACAGCTGGCTGATTGAAAGCAAGCATCAGGAGGATAGTTATGGTCAGATTTGCCAAATGGAGGGTGAGGGAGAGCTTTGTATGCGTCTCTGTGTCTGGAGTAAAGTTGATCTACAGTTTTTTCACCTCTAGTTGCACAGGTGACATGCTGGTAAAAATGAGGTAAGAAGGATTTCAGTTTTCCTGCATTAAAATGACCGGCCACTAGGAGCGTCATCTCTGGATGAGCATTTTCTCGTTTGCTGATGACCTTATACGGCTCGTTGAGGGCGGTCTTATGGCCTTATACGGCTCGTTGAGGGCGGTCTTAGTGCCTTATACGGCTCGTTGAGGGCGGTCTTAGTGCCTTATACGGCTCGTTGAGGGCGGTCTTAGTGCCAGCATCGGTTTGTGATTGGAAACAGACAGCTACAAGAAATATAGATGAAAACTCTCTTGGTAAATAGTGTGGTCTACAGCTTATCATGAGGTATTCTATCTCGGGCGAGCAGAACCTCGAGACTTCCTTAATATTAGAGAAGGCACACCAGCTGCTCTTAACAAAGAGATACACCCCTCCCCCTTTAGCCTTACTCGACGCCGTCGTCCGGTCTAGACGATGTATGGACAAACCCACACGATATACAGTATATAGTATCCATGTCCGTGTTCAGCCAAGACTCCATAGAAATATAGAATATTAGAACAATTCTTCCGGGTCCAGTTGATAGGATAATAGGAGTTCATCCAATTTATTCTCCAGTAACTGCACATTCGCTAACAGAACAGAAGGTAATGGTGTTCGGATGTCCAGAAGATGTTTTCAGTCATAGGAAATGATGGCAGAGACATTATGTTACAGATAGACAGCGTCGGGAGCTCGTAAAATGGTCGCTATCTATTGCAATGCCCCATCTCTTAGTCCTGTCTGTCTGTCTGTCTGTCTGTCTGTCTGTCTGTCTGTCTGTCTGTCTGTCTCTGTCCTCAGTACGAATCTGTCTGTCTGTCTGTCTGTCTGTCTGTCTGTCCTCAATACTAATCTGTCTGTCTGTTTGTCTGTCCGTCTGTCTGTCTGTCTGTCTGTCTGTCTGTCTCTGTCCTCAGTACGAATCTGTGTGTCTGTCTGTCCGTCTGTCTGTCTGTCTGTCTGTCTGTCTGTCTGTCTGTCTGTCTGTCTCTGTCCTCAGTACGAATCTGTCTGTCTGTCTGTCTGTCTGTCTGTCTGTCTGTCTGTCTGTCTGTCTGTATGTCTGTCTGTCTGTCTGTCTGTCTGTCTGTCTGCCTAGTCCTGTGTGTTTCAGTTGGTAGAGCATTGCACTTGCGATGCCAGGGTTGTGGGTTCGATTCCAACGGGGGACCAGTATGAAAATGTATGCACTCACTATTATAAATCACTCTGGGTAAGAGTGTCTGCTAAATTACTGAACTGTAAATGTCTGTCTGTCTCTGTCCTCAGTACTAATCTGTCCTCAGTACTAATCTGTCTATCCCCTGTCCTCAGTACTAATCTCTATGTCCTCAGTACTAATCTGTCTGTCCCCTGTCCTCAGTACTAATCTCTCTGTCCCAGTACTAATCTGTCTGTCCCCTGTCCTCAGTACTAATCTCTCTGTCCCAGTACTAGTCTGTCTGTCCCCTGTGCTCAGTACTAGTCTGTCCTCAGTACTAATCTGTCTGTCCCCTGTCCTCAGTACTAGTCTGTCTGTCTCTGTCCTCAGTACTAATCTGTCTGTGTCTGTCCTAAGTACTAATCTGTCCTCAGTACTAATCTGTCTGTCTCTGTCCTCAGTACTAATCTGTCCTCAGTACTAATCTGTCTGTCCCCTGTCCTCAGTACTAATCTGTCCTCAGTACTAATCTGTCTGTGTCTGTCCTAAGTACTAATCTCTCTGTCCCTGTACTAATCTGTCTGTCCTCGGTACTAGTCTGTCTGTCTCTGTCCTCAGTACTAATCTGTCTGTCTCTGTCCTCAGTACTAATCTGTCTGTCTCTGTCCTCAGTACTAATCTGTCTGTCCCCTGTCCTCAGTACTAATCTGTCTGTCTCTGTCCTCAGTACTAATCTGTCCTCAGTACTAATCTGTCTGTCTCTGTCCTCAGTACTAGTCTGTCCTCAGTACTAATCTGTCTGTCTCTGTCCTCAGTACTAATCTGTCCTCAGTACTAATCTGTCTGTCTCTGTCCTCAGTACTAGTCTGTCCTCAGTACTAATCTGTCTGTCTCTGTCCTCAGTACTAATCTGTCTGTCCTCAGTACTAATCTGTCTGTACCTGTACTAATCTGTCTGTCCCCTGTCCTCAGTACTAGTCTGTCCTCAGTACTAATCTGTCCTCAGTACTAATCTGTCTGTCTCTGTCCTCAGTACTAATCGGTCTGTCCTCAGTACTAATCTGTCTGTCCCCTGTCCTCAGTACTAATCTGTCTGTCCCCTGTCCTCAGTACTAATCTGTCTGTCCCCTGTCCTCAGTACTAGTCTGTCCTCAGTACTAATCTGTCTGTCCCTGTCCTCAGTACTAATCTGTCTGTCCCCTGTCCTCAGTACTAATCTGTCTGTCCCCTGTCCTCAGTACTAGTCTGTCCTCAGTACTAATCTGTCTGTCCCTGTCCTCAGTACTAATCTGTCTGTCCCCTGTCCTCAGTACTAATCTGTCTGTCCCCTGTCCTCAGTACTAGTCTGTCCTCAGTACTAATCTGTCTGTCTCTGTCCTCAGTACTAATCTGTCTGTGTCTGTCCTCAGCTACCGCTCTATTCTCCAGTTGGTGAAGCCCTGGCACGATGAAGTGAAGGACTATGTGTTCCCTTACCCCCGGGACTGCAACCCCCGGTGCCCTCTCAAATGCTACGGACCGATGTGTACACATTATACCCAGGTAGGAAGACAGTCAAGGAAAAGTCATTTTGTTGTTTGGGCAGAATAAATGAATTTAAGATTTACATTCTTTGACTTGAACTGTAAGTGCAAATCTCCCATTGACATCAATGCTTGATTGGAAAGTTGAATTTGAACCTGTCATTTTTGACGATTGCCGGGTATGGACGATCTTTGCGTCGTTGACGAGCCCTACGAGTCTGACGAGTCTCTTTACTTTACAGATGGTTTGGGCCACGACGAACAAAGTCGGCTGTGCTGTACACACCTGTCACAATATGAACATATGGGGCAACGTGTGGAAACAGGCTACCTTCTTAGTCTGCAACTATTCATCCAAGTAAGTAGACAGTAATACAATGCCCTTTTTTTGATATTTCAGGAAGTAAAAAAAAACAAAAAAACAGTATCTTTAAAGGAAAGTCCGTTGTTTTTCACATCAACTTCTATGCTTTTAACAATGGTTTAACTGTAGTTCTGAGCGTGTCGATACTCAATCTGTATACCAGTACCAGTTACATACCATTACCAGTATGTACCAGGTACCAGTTCGTACCACTACCAGTACGTACCAGGACCAGTACGTACCAGGTACCAGTTACATTCCAACTCCTCCAGAACCTCAAAGAAGTCCAGAATCATTTTTCTCTCTTCCTTAATTCCGTGATCGAAGGCCGTTTCATAAACCGGGGGGATTTGTGACTGACTTGCGACCTCATAATGCAACCACAGCTGACATGTTTTTAAATCACCGATGGCTTGCACACTGAAGAACACATGTGTTGGTGACTTAGGACATGTGTGCAGCTGCGTTTTATAAAAGCCCGTCAATCAAAGGAAGCATTTTCCTTCCACAGGGACAACTGTGGCCGCTATCGATGTCGCCACTCACAGGCTTACAGAAATGAAGAAAATTAAGTCAACCACAATATGTGTAAAAATTCTACCGTTATCTCTCTGGCTAGCTTTTACATTCCCTAACTACATTCCCTATAAGATAGTTATATAGTTTATATGCTATCTTAGAGCTGAATCACAGACCGCTGGGATTAACTCTGTGTCTCTCTGTCTTGTGTTTTCCAGCGGGAACTGGATCGTACCAGTATTAACTCTGTGTCTTGTGTTTTCCCAGGGGGAACTGGATCGTACCAGTATTAACTCTGTGTCTTGTGTTTTCCCAGGGGGAACTGGATCGGAGAGGCACCCTACAAAGTAGGCGTCCCGTGCTCCGCCTGTCCTCCGAGCTACGGAGGCTCCTGTACCAACAACATGTGTTTCCCAGCCCTCAACACAAACTATCTGCAGTGGTTCAAATAGAGCCCGGAGTCCCTGTCCAGACTAAGGCTACGTCCCAAATCAAACCCTATTCCCTATTGCCATTTGGTGCTAACACGCTGACCCCCCGACCCCAACACAGAGACTTTTCCCCCCCCTGAAGGATTTGCACAACAGTCGTGGAAAACACTTATTTAAGATTAAAGAATACATTTATAATAATGTGTACATAGAATTCATGTTTTGTTTTTTTAACATTGTTTTCCAGAAGTAGTTTTTTTTTTAATGATTATCATATGATGAATTGGATTGATTGATTGATTGATACAGTAAGATTATAATTTATCTTGTGGAGTATGTTTCCTAACATTGTTACAGTATTATGGGTTTACCATTGGTCATGTACCCATAGAATATGGATTCGCATGGATGTGCCTCACAATGGTCAAATGGATACAAGTTATTGACATTTCAACGCTACGGTAGCAAGAAAAAATAGTTTTTAAAAAGTGATTGTTAACTAACTTTTTTTTTTTTTTTTTTTTGCTGCTGCTGCTGCTTAGCTAATCGTCTTGGCTAACTGTGGAGAGAAATAATTCACTTATGTACCGTTAATTAGGGCTTGATTCAATCTGTACCAATTCTACGGCGCAATAGACATTGAAAGGCAATGTTACCCTAGTGAGCGGAGACCGCAATATGTCGGCTCAATCGGAAATGACTTTTAAATTTCAATCGAGCGCAGTAACTCTGAACTTTATGTGATCCAGATGGAATCGAGCCCTTTAGCCACATATCTCTTAGCTAGCAAACGCAACGCTGTGTCCTAAACTGCAAGGTGTCTCCAGTGATACTTCCCCTTTTTTTTTGTCTGTTATCGTCTGTTTTAGTGTGCTGCGTTATAACGCACCTTGCAAATGAATCGCAGCGTGTGTAAATGGTGCTGAAGGTATTTACACACAATGTGGAGGTTATGCCTTGTCATGGTCAGAAGAACAAGGCCTCAGACTTCAGACCTAAACTAACATGAAGCACTCAACCACTAGGCTACCAATCCACATAGCAACTGAAGCTAACCCAACAGTCTACCAAACCACATAGCAACTGATGCTAACCCAACAGTCTACCAAACCACATAGCAACTGAAGCTAACCCAACAGTCTACCAAACCACATAGCAACTGATGCTAACCCAACAGTCTACCAATCCACATAGCAACTGAAGCTAACCCAACAGTCTACCAATCCACATAGCAACTGATGCTAACCCAACAGTCTATCAATCCACATAGCAACTGATGCTAACCCAACAGCCTACCAAATCACATAGCAACTGATGCTAACCCAAAGCCTACCAAACCACATAGCAACTGATGCTAACCCAACAGCCTACCAAACCACATGGTAACTGCAGCTAACCCAACAGTCTACCAAACCACATAGCAACTACAGCTAACCTAACAGCCTACCAAACCACATAGCAACTGATGCTAACCCAACAGCCTACCAAACCACATAGCTCAGCCAGTAGGTTACCAAACCACATAGCTCAGCCAGTAGGTTACCAAACCACATAGCTCAGCCAGTAGGCTACCAAACCACATAGCTCAGCCAGTAGGTTACCAAACCACATAGCTCAGCCAGTAGGTTACCAAACCACATAGCTCAGCCAGTAGGCTACCAAACCACATAGCTCAGACAGTAGGTTACCAAACCACATAGCTCAGCCAGTAGGTTACCAAACCACATAGCTCAGCCAGTAGGTTTCCAAACCACATAGCTCAGCCAGTAGGTTACCAAACCACATAGCTCAGCCAGTAGGTTTCCAAACCACATAGCTCAGCCAGTAGGTTACCAAACCACATAGCTCAGCCAGTAGGCTACCAAACCACTTAGCTCGGCCAGTAGGTTTCCAAACCACATAGCTCAGCCAGTAGGTTACCAAACCACATAGCTCAGCCAGTAGGCTACCAAACCACATAGCTCAGCCAGTAGGCTACCAAACCACATAGCTCAGCCAGTAGGTTTCCAAACCACATAGCTCAGCCAGTAGGTTACCAAACCACATAGCTCAGCCAGTAGGTTACCAAACCACATAGCTCAGCCAGTAGGTTACCAAACCACATAGCTCAGCCAGTAGGTTTCCAAACCACATTGCTCAGCCAGTAGGCTACCAAACCACATAGCTCAGCCAGTAGGTTACCAAACCACATAGCTCAGCCAGTAGGTTACCAAACCACATAGCTCAGCCAGTAGGTTACCAAACCACATAGCTCAGCCAGTAGGTTACCAAACCACATAGCTCAGCCAGTAGGCTACCAAACCACATAGCTCAGCCAGTAGGCTACCAAACCACATAGCTCAGCCAGTAGGCTACCAAACCACATAGCTCAGCCAGTAGGCTACCAAACCACATAGCTCAGCCAGTAGGCTACCAAACCACATAGCTCAGCCAGTAGGCTACCAAACCACATAGCTCAGCCAGTAGACTGGATGGCACAATGGCAGGTGTACCACTTGACCAACACAGCATGACATTGATGTGCAAAGGACAACTTCAGACAGTTACAGTGTATTGTGTTGTAATAATCAGTATCTATTTCCCAGACAGTCCAGACAGCTTTGTTCTGGTCTGGTTGCTATAGGACAGGTTCAGTTCTGGTTGCTAGAGGACAGGTTCAGGTCTGGTTGCTATAGGACAGGTTCAGTACTGGTTGCTATAGGACAGGTTCAGTTCTGGTTGCTATAGGACAGGTTCAGTACTGGTTGCTATGGGACAGGTTCAGATCTGGTTGCTATAGGACAGGTTCTGTTCTGGTTGCTATAGGACAGGTTCAGTACTGGTTGCTATAGGACAGGTTCAGTACTGGTTGCTATAGGACAGGTTCTGTTCTGGTTGCTATAGGACAGGTTTAGTACTGGTTGCTATAGGACAGGTTCAGTACTGGTTGCTATAGGACAGGTTCTGTTCTGGTTGCTATAGGACAGGTTCAGTACTGGTTGCTATAGGACAGGTTCAGTACTGGTTGCTATGGGACAGGTTCAGTACTGGTTGCTTTAGGACAGGTTCAGTACTGGTTGCAATAGGATAGGTTCAGTACTGGTTGCTATAGGACAGGTTCAGTACTGGTTGCTATGGGACAGGTTAAGTTCTGGTTGCTATGGGACAGGTTCAGAACTGGTTGCTATAGGACAGGTTCAGTACTGGTTGCTATGGGACAGGTAAAATACTGTTTGTGTTGCTTGTTGTTTGTCTTTTAACATACCTCGGCGGCAATACATACAGTAGGCTCAGTGGAATGTGTATACCATGGGACAAATGGACAGTATTACATTTAAAGGATCCAGGTATGTCCTTACAGCATGTGTTTTGGTCGATGGCTTGATTCTGTTGTGTCATGTTGTATAAAGTTCACTGATGTGTTTTCAGTGTTGATATGGAGAACCACGTCATAGAATATTGTGTACATGGATAACCCTCATATTTTTTTTTTTATTGTTTTGTAAAATAAACTTTACATAAATGTGGAATTCTTTCCAACTGCATACTGGTTTTGATTGAAGAACACATAACCTTTAAAAAAATACCGTGTATTGTTTCCTCCAATTTCGTGTGGTCGGTATGGTAATTTATTGTGGTCGGTATGGTAATTTCGTGTGGTCTGTATGGCAACATAGTATGGTCGGTATGGTAATTTATTGTGGTCGGTATGGTAATTTCGTGTGGTCTGTATGGCAATATAGTATGGTCGGTATGGTAATTTATTGTGGTCGGTATGGTAATTTCGTGTGGTCTGTATGGCAATATAGTATGGTCGGTATGGTAATTTATTGTGGTCGGTATGGTAATTTCGTGTGGTCTGTATGGCAATATAGTATGGCCGGTATGGTAATTTATTGTGGTGGGTATGGTAATTTAGTGTGGTCGGTATGGCAATATAGTATGGTCGTTATGGTAATTTAGTGTGGTCGGTATGGTAATTTAATATGGCCTGTATGGTAATTTAGTGTGGTCGGTAATAACATACCTACTATATCATAATAACAGCCCTACTATATCATAATAACAGCCCTACTATATCATAATAACAGTCCTACTATATCATAATAACAGTCCTACTATATCAAAATAACAGCCCTACTATATCATAATAACAGTCCTACTATATCATAATATCTGTCCTACTATATCATATCATAATAACAGCCCTACTATATCATAATAAGAGTCCTACTATATCATAATAACAGCCCTACTATATCATAATAAGAGTCCTACTATATCATAATAACAGCCCTACTATATCATATCATAATAACAGTCCTACTATATCATATCATAATAACAGCCCTACTATATCATAATACCAGCCCTACTATATCATAATACCAGCCCTACTATATCATAATAACAGCCCTACTATATCATAATAACAGCCCTACTATATCATAATACCAGCCCTACTATATCATAATACCAGCCCTACTATATCATAATAACAGCCCTACTATATCATAATAACAGCCCTACTATATCATAATACCAGCCCTACTATATCATAATAACAGCCCTACTATATCATAATACCAGCCCTACTATATCATAATACCAGCCCTACTATATCATAATAACAGTCCTACTATATCATAATAACAGCCCTACTATATCATATCATAATAACAGCCCTACTATATCATAATAACAGCCCTACTATATCATAATAACAGCCCTACTATATCATAATAACAGCCCTACTATATCATAATAACAGCCCTACTATATCATATCATAATAACAGCCCTACTATATCATAATACCAGCCCTACTATATCATATCATAATAACAGCCCCACTATATCATAACAGTCCTACTATATCATATCATAATAACAGTCCTACTATATCATAATAACAGCCCTACTGTATCATAATACCAGCCCTACTATATCATATCATAATAACAGCCCTACTATATCATAATACCAGCCCTACTATATCATATCATAATAACAGCCCCACTATATCATAATAACAGTCCTAATATATCAAATCATAATAACAGCCCTACTATATCATAATAACAGCCCTACTATATCATAATAACAGTACTACTATATCATAATAACAGTACTACTATATCATAATAACAGTACTACTATATCATAATAACAGTTCTACTATATCATAATAACAGTACTACTATATCATATCATAATAACAGCCCTACTATATCATAATAACAGTACTACTATATCATAATAACAGCCCTACTATATCATAATACCAGTCCTACTATATCATATCATAATAACAGCCCTACTATATCATAATAACAGCACTACTATATCATATCATAATAACAGCCCTACTATATCATAATAACAGCCCTACTATATCATAATAACAGCCCTACTATATCATAATAACAGTCCTACTATATCATAATAACAGTTCTACTATATCATAATAACAGTCCTACTATATCATAATAACATCCCTACTATATCATAATAACAGTCCTACTATATCATAATAACAGTCCTACTATATCATAATAACAGCCCTACTATATCATAATAACAGCCCTACTATATCATAATAACAGCCCTACTATATCATAATAACAGTCCTACTATATCATAATAACAGCCCTACTATATCATAATAACAGCCCTACTATATCATAATAACAGCCCTACTATATCATAATAACAGCCCTACTATATCATAATAACATCCCTACTATATCATATCATAATAAAAGTCCTACTATATCATAATAACAGTTCTACTATATCATAATAACAGCCCTACTATATCATAATAACAGCCCTACTATATCATATCATAATAACAGCCCTACTATATCATAATAACAGTCCTACTATATCATAATAACAGTTCTACTATATCATAATAACAGCCCTACTATATCATAATAACAGCCCTACTATATCATAACAATGGCCCTACTCTATCATAATAACAGCCCTACTATATCATAATTACAGTCCTACTATATCGTAATATCAGCCCTACTATATCATAATAACAGTCCTACTATATCATATCATAATAACAGCCCTACTATATCATAATAACAGTCCTACTATTTCATATCATGATAACAGCCCTACTATATCATAATAACAGCCCTACTATATCATAACAATGGCCCTACTATATCATAATAACAGCCCTACTCTATCATAATAACAGCCCTACTATATCATATCATAATAACAGTCCCACTATATCATAATACCAGTCCTACTATATCATAATAACAGTCCTACTATATCATATCATAATAACAGTCCTACTATATCATAATAACAGTTCTACTATATCATATCATAATAACAGTCCTACTATATCATAATAACAGCCCTACTATATCATAATAACAGTCCTACTATATCATAATAACAGTCCTACTATATCATAATAACAGCCCTACTATATCATAATAACAGCCCTACTATATCATAATAACAGCCCTACTATATCATAATAACAGTCGTACTATATCATATTATAATAACAGACCTGCTATATCATATCATAATAACAGACCTGCTATATCATAATAACAGCCCTACTATATCATAATAACAGTCCTACTATATCATAATAACAGCCCTACTATATCCTAATAACAGTCCTACTATATCATAATAACAGTCCTACTATATCATAATAACAGCCCTACTATATCATAATAACAGTCCTACTATATCATAATAACAGCCCTACTATATCATAATAACAGTCCTACTATATCATAATAACAGCCCTACTATATCATAATAACAGTCCTACTATATCATAATAACAGCCCTACTATATCATAATAACAGTCCTACTATATCATAATAACAGTCCTACTATATCATATCATAATAACAGTCCTACTATATCATAATAACAGCCCTACTATATCATAATAACATCCCTACTATATCATAATAACAGTCCTACTATATCATAATAACATCCCTACTATATCATAATAACAGCCCTCTATATCATAATAACAGTCCTACTATATCATAATAACAGCCCTACTATATCATAATAACAGCCCTACTATATCATAATAACAGTCCTACTATATCATAATAACAGCCCTACTATATCATAATAACAGTCCTGCTATATCACAATAACAGCCCTACTATATCATAATAACAGTCCTACTATATCATATCATAATAACAGCCCTACTATATCATAATAACAGTCCTACTATATCATAACAACAGCCCTACTATATCATAATAACAGTCCTACTATATCATAATAACAGTCCTACTATATCATAATAACAGCCCTACTATATCATATCATAATAACAGCCCTACTATATCATAATAACAGCCCTACTATATCATAATAACAGTCCTACTATATCATAATAACAGTCCTACTATATCATAATAACAGCCCTACTAAATTATAATAACAGTCCTACTATATCATAATAACAGTCCTACTATATCATAATAACAGCCCTACTATATCATAATAACAGTCCTACTATATCATAATAACAGTCCTACTATATCATAATAACAGCCCTACTATATCATATCATAATAACAGCCCTACTATATCATAATAACAGTCCTACTATATCATAATAACAGTTCTACTATATCGTAATAACAGCCCTACTATATCATAATAACAGTCCTACTATATCATATCATAATAACAGCCCTACTATATCATAATAACAGTCCTACTATATCATATCATGATAACAGCCCTACTATATCATAATAACAGCCCTACTATATCATAACAATGGCCCTACTATATCATAATAACAGCCCTACTCTATCATAATAACAGCCCTACTATATCATATCATAATAACAGTCCCACTATATCATAATACCAGTCCTACTATATCATAATAACAGTCCTACTATATCATATCATAATAACAGTCCTACTATATCATAATAACAGTTCTACTATATCATATCATAATAACAGTCCTACTATATCATAATAACAGCCCTACTATATCATAATAACAGTCCTACTATATCATAATAACAGTCCTACTATATCATAATAACAGCCCTACTATATCATAATAACAGCCCTACTATATCATAATAACAGCCCTACTATATCATAATAACAGTCGTACTATATCATATTATAATAACAGACCTGCTATATCATATCATAATAACAGACCTGCTATATCATAATAACAGCCCTACTATATCCTAATAACAGTCCTACTATATCATAATAACAGTCCTACTATATCATAATAACAGCCCTACTATATCATAATAACAGTCCTACTATATCATAATAACAGCCCTCTATATCATAATAACAGTCCTACTATATCATAATAACAGCCCTACTATATCATAATAACAGCCCTACTATATCATAATAACAGTCCTACTATATCATAATAACAGCCCTACTGTATCATAATAACAGTCCTGCTATATCACAATAACAGCCCTACTATATCATAATAACAGTCCTACTATATCATATCATAATAACAGCCCTACTATATCATAATAACAGTCCTACTATATCATAATAACAGCCCTACTGTATCATAATAACAGTCCTACTATATCATAATAACAGTCCTACTATATCATAATAACAGCCCTACTATATCATATCATAATAACAGCCCTACTATATCATAATAACAGCCCTACTATATCATATCATAATAACAGTTCTACTATATCATAATAACAGCCCTACTATATCATAATAACAGCCCTACTATATCATATTATAATAACAGTCCTACTATATCATAATAACAGCCCTACTATATCACAATAGCAGCCCTACTATATCATAATATCAGTCCTACTAAATCATATCATAATAACAGCCCTACTATATCATAATAACAGCCCTACTATATCACAATAAGAGCCCTACTATATCATAATAACAGTCCTACTAAATCATATCATAATAACGGCCCTACTATATCATAATAACATCCCTACTATATCATAATAACAGCCCTACTTTATCATATCATAATAACAGCCATACTATATCATAATAATAGCCCTACTATATCATAATAACAGCCCTACTATATCATAATAACAGCCCTACTATATCATAATAACAGTCCAACTATATCATAATAAGTGTCCTACTATATCATATCATAATAACAGTCCTACTATATCATAATAACAGCCCTACTATATCATATCATAATAACAGTCCTACTATACCATAATAACAGCCCTACTATATCATAATAATAGCCCCACTATATCATAATAACAGCCCTACTATATCATAATACCAGCCCTACTGTATCATAATAACAGTCTTACTATATCATAATAACAGCCCTACTATATCATAATAACAGTCCTACTATATCATAATAACATCCCTACTATATCATAATAACAGCCCTACTATATCATAATATCAGGCCTACTATATCATAATAACAGCCCTACTATATCATAATAACAGTGCTACTATATCATATCATAATAACAGCCCTACTATATCATAATAACAGCCCTAGTATATCATAATAACAGTCCTACTATATCATATCATAATAACAGCCCTACTATATCATAATAACAGTCCTACTATATCATAACAGTCCTACTATATCATAATAACAGTCCTACTATATCATATCATAATAACAGCCATACTATATCATAATAACAGTCCTACTATATCATAATAACAGCCCTACTATATCATAATAACAGTCCTACTATATCATATCATAATAACAGCCATACTATATCATAATAACAGCCCTAGTATATAATAATAACAGTACTACTATATCATAATAACAGCCCTACTATATCATAATAACAGTGCTACTATATCATATCATAATAACAGCCCTAGTATATCATAATAACAGTCCTACTATATCATATCATAATAACAGCCATACTATGTCATAATAACAGCCCTGCTATATCATAATAACAGTCCTACTATATCAGAAATACAAGCCCTCCTATATCATAATAACAGTCCTAGTATATCATAATAACAGTTCAACTATATCATAATAACAGTCCTACTATATCATAATAACAGCCCTACTATATCATAATAACAGTCCTGCTATATCATATCATAATAACAGCCATACTATATCATAATAACAGCCCTAGTATATCATAATAACAGTCCTACTATATCATATCATAATAACAGCCATACTATGTCATAATAACAGCCCTGCTATATCATAATAACAGTCCTACTATTTCATATCATAATAATAGGGCTACTATATCATAATAACAGTCCTAGTATATCATAATAACAGTTCAACTATATCATAATAACAGCCATACTATATCATAATAACAGCCCTACTATATCATAATAACAGCCCTACTATTTCATATCATAATAATAGGGCTACTATATCATAATAACAGTCCTACTATATCATATCATAATAACAGCCATACTATATCATATCATAATAACAGTCCTACTATATCATAATAACAGCCCTACTATTTCATATCATAATAACAGTCCTACTATATCATAATAACAGTCCTACTATATCATAATATCAGTCCTACTATATCATATCATAATAACAGCCCTACTATATCATAATAACAGTCCTACTATATCATAATAACAGTCCTACTATATCATAATATCAGTCCTACTATATCATATCATAATAACAGCCCTACTATATCATAATAACAGTCCTACTATATCATAATAATAGTCCTACTATATCATAATAACAGCCCTACTATATCATAATAACAGTGCTACTATATCATATCATAATAACAGCCCTAGTATATCATAATAACAGTCCTACTATATCATATCATAATAACAGCCATACTATGTCATAATAACAGCCCTACTATATCATAATAACAGTCCTACTATATCATAATAACAGTCCTACTATATCATAATAACAGTCCAACTATATCATATCATAATAACAGCCCAACTATATCATAATAACAGTACTACTATATCATAATAACAGCCCTACTATATCATAATAACAGTCCTACTATATCATATCATAATAACAGCCCAACTATATCATAATAACAGTACTACTATATCATATCATAATAATAGGGCTACTATATCATAATAACAGTCCTACTGTATCATATCATAATAGCAGCCCTACTATATCATACTAACAGCCCTACTATATCATAATAACAGTCCTACTATATCATAATAACAGTCCTACTATATCATAATAACAGCCCTACTATATCATAATAACAGTTCTACTATATCATAATAACATCCGTACTATATCATAATAACAGTCCTACTATATCATAATAACAGTCCTACTATATCATAATAACAGCCCTACTATATCATAATAACAGTGCTACTATATCATAATAACAGTGCTACTATATCATATCATAATAACAGCCCTAGTATATCATAATAACAGTCCTACTATATCATATCATAATAACAGCCATACTATGTCATAATAACAGTCCTGCTATATCATAATAACAGTCCTACTATATCAGAAATACAAGCCCTCCTATATCATAATAACAGTCCTAGTATATCATAATAACAGTTCAACTATATCATAATAACAGTCCTACTATATCATAATAACAGCCCTACTATATCATAATAACAGTCCTGCTATATCATATCATAATAACAGCCATACTATATCATAATAACAGCCCTGCTATATCATAATAACAGTCCTACTATATCATATCATAATAACAGCCATACTATGTCAAAATAACAGCCCTACTATATCATAATAACAGCCCTACTATATCATAATAACAGTCATAGTATATCATAATAACAGTTCAACTATATCATAATAACAGTACTACTATATCATAATAACAGTCCTACTATATCATAATAACAGTCCTACTATATCATAATAATAGGGCTACTATATCACAATTAAAGTCCTACTATATCATATCATAATAACAGCCATACTATATCATAATAACAGCCCTACTATATCATAATAACAGCCCTACTATTTCATATCATAATAATAGGGCTACTATATCATAATAACAGTCCTACTATATCATATCATAATAACAGCCATACTATATCATATCATAATAACAGTCCTACTATATCATAATAACAGCCCTACTATTTCATATAATAATAACAGTCCTACTATATCATAATAACAGCCCTACTATATCATAATAACAGTCCTATTATATCATAATAACAGTCCTACTATATCATAATAACAGCCCTACTATATCATAATAACAGTCCTACTATATCATAAAAACAGTCCTACTATATCATAATAACAGTCCTATTATATCATAATAACATCCCTACTATATCATAATAACAATCCTACTATATCATAATACCAGTCCTACTATATCATATCATAATAACAGCCCTACTATATCATAATAACAGTCCTACTATATCATATCATAATAACAGCCCTACTATATCATAATACCAGCCCTACTATATCATATCATAATAACAGCCCTACTATATCATAATATCAGTCCTACTATATCATAATAACATCCCTACTATATCATAATAACAGCCCTACTATATCATAATAACAGTTCTACTATATCATAATAACATCCATACTATATCATAATAACAGTCCTACTATATCATAATAACAGCCCTACTATATCATAATAACAGTGCTACTATATCATATCATAATAACAGCCCTAGTATATCATAATAACAGTCCTACTATATCATATCATAATAACAGCCCTACTATATCATAATAACAGTCCTACTATATCATATCATAATAACAGCCCTACTATTTCATATCATAATAATAGGGCTACTATATCATAATAACAGTCCTACTATATCATATCATAATAACAGCCATACTATATCATATCATAATAACAGTCCTACTATATCATAATAACAGCCCTACTATTTCATATAATAATAACAGTCCTACTATATCATAATAACAGCCCTACTATATCATAATAACAGTCCTATTATATCATAATAACAGTCCTACTATATCATAATAACAGCCCTACTATATCATAATAACAGTCCTACTATATCATAAAAACAGTCCTACTATATCATAATAACAGTCCTATTATATCATAATAACATCCCTACTATATCATAATAACAGTCCTACTATATCATATCATAATAACAGCCCTACTATATCATAATAACAGTCCTACTATATCATATCATAATAACAGCCCTACTATTTCATATCATAATAATAGGGCTACTATATCATAATAACAGTCCTACTATATCATATCATAATAACAGCCATACTATTTCATATAATAATAACAGTCCTACTATATCATAATAACAGCCCTACTATATCATAATAACAGTCCTATTATATCATAATAACAGTCCTACTATATCATAATAACAGCCCTACTATATCATAATAACAGTCCTACTATATCATAAAAACAGTCCTACTATATCATAATAACAGTCCTATTATATCATAATAACATCCCTACTATATCATAATAACAATCCTACTATATCATAATACCAGTCCTACTATATCATATCATAATAACAGCCCTACTATATCATAATAACAGTCCTACTATATCATATCATAATAACAGCCCTACTATATCATAATACCAGCCCTACTATATCATATCATAATAACAGCCCTACTATATCATAAAATCAGTCCTACTATATCATAATAACATCCCTACTATATCATAATAACAGCCCTACTATATCATAATAACAGTTCTACTATATCATAATAACATCCATACTATATCATAATAACAGTCCTACTATATCATAATAACAGCCCTACTATATCATAATAACAGTGCTACTATATCATATCATAATAACAGCCCTAGTATATCATAATAACAGTCCTACTATATCATATCATAATAACAGCCATTCTATGTCATAATAACAGCCCTGCTATATCATAATAACAGTCCTACTATATCAGAAATACAAGCCCTCCTATATCATAATAACAGTCCTAGTATATCATAATAACAGTTCAACTATATCATAATAACAGTCCTACTATATCATAATAACAGCCCTACTATATCATAATAACAGTCCTGCTATATCATATCATAATAACAGCCATACTATATCATAATAACAGCGCTACTATATCATAATAACAGTACTACTATATCATAATAACAGTCCTACTATATCATAATAACAGTCCTACTATATCATAATAATAGGGCTGCTATATCATAATAACAGTCCTACTATATCATATCATAATAACAGCCATACTATATCATAATAACAGCCCTACTATATCATAATAACAGCCCTACTATTTCATATCATAATAATAGGGCTACTATATCATAATAACAGTCCTACTATATCATATCATAATAACAGCCATACTATATCATATCATAATAACAGTCCTACTATATCATAATAACAGCCCTACTATTTCATAAAATAATAACAGTCCTACTATATCATAATAACAGCCCTACTATATCATAATAACAGTCCTACTATATCATAATAACAGTCCTACTATATCATAATAACAGCCCTACTATATCATAATAACAGTCCTACTATATCATAATAACATCCCTACTATATCATAATAACAGTCCTACTATATCATATCATAATAACAGTCATACTATATCATAATAACATCCCTACTATATCATAATAACAGTCCTACTATATCATAATAACAATCCTACTATATCATAATATCAGTCCTACTATATCATATCATAATAACAGCCCTACTATATCATAATAACAGTCCTACTATATCATAATAACATCCCTACTATATCATAACATTCCTACTATATCATAATAACAGTCCTACTATATCATAATAACAGTCCTACTATATAATAATAACAGTCCTACTATATCATAATAACAGCCCTACTATATCATAATAACAGTCCTAATATATCATAATAACATCCCTACTATATCATAATAACAGCCCTCTATATCATATCATAATAACAGCCCTACTATATCATAATAACAGTCCTAATATATCATAATAACATCCCTACTATATCATAATAACAGCCCTCTATATCATAATAACAGTCCTACTATATCATAATAACAGCCCTACTATATCATAATATCAGTCCTAATAAATCATATCATAATAACAGCCCTACTATATCATATTAACAGCCCTACTATATCACAATAACAGCCCTACTATATCATAATAACAGCCCTACTATATCATAATAACAGCCCTACTATATCACAATAACAGCCCTACTATATCATAATAACAGCCCTACTATATCATAATAACATCCCTACTATATCATAATAACAGGCCTACTATATCATAATAACAGCCCTACTATATCATAATAACAGCCCTACTATATCATAATAACAGCCCTACTTTATCATATCATAATAACAGCCCTACTATATCATAAAAACAGCCCTACTATATCATATCATAATAACAGCCCCACTAAATCATATCATAATAACAACCCTACTATATCATAATAACAGCCCTACTATATCATAATAACAGTCCTACTATATCATAATAACATCCCTACTATATCATAATAACAGTCCTACTATATCATAATAACAGTCCTACTATATCATAATAACAGTCCTACTATATCATAATAACAGCCCTTCTATATCATAATAACAGTCCTACTATATCATATCATAATAACAGTCCTACTTTTGCATATCATAATAACAGCCCTACTATATCATAATAACAGCCCTACTATATCAAAATAACAGCCCTACTATATCATAATAACAGCCCTACTATATCATAATAACAGTCCTACTATATCATAATAACATCCCTACTATATCATAATAACAGTCCTACTATATCATAATAACAGTCCTACTATATCATAATAACATCCCTACTATATCATAATAACAGTCCTACTATATCATAATAACAATCCTACTATATCATAATATCAGTCCTACTATATCATATCATAATAACAGCCCTACTATATCATAATAACAGTCCTACTATATCATAATAACATCCCTACTATATCATAACATTCCTACTATATCATAATAACAGTCCTACTATATCATAATAACAGTCCTACTATATAATAATAACAGTCCTACTATATCATAATAACAGCCCTACTATATCATAATAACAGTCCTAATATATCATAATAACATCCCTACTATATCATAATAACAGCCCTCTATATCATATCATAATAACAGCCCTACTATATCATAATAACAGTCCTAATATATCATAATAACATCCCTACTATATCATAATAACAGCCCTCTATATCATAATAACAGTCCTACTATATCATAATAACAGCCCTACTATATCATAATATCAGTCCTAATAAATCATATCATAATAACAGCCCTACTATATCATATTAACAGCCCTACTATATCACAATAACAGCCCTACTATATCATAATAACAGCCCTACTATATCATAATAACAGCCCTACTATATCACAATAACAGCCCTACTATATCATAATAACAGCCCTACTATATCATAATAACATCCCTACTATATCATAATAACAGGCCTACTATATCATAATAACAGCCCTACTATATCATAATAACAGCCCTACTATATCATAATAACAGCCCTACTTTATCATATCATAATAACAGCCCTACTATATCATAAAAACAGCCCTACTATATCATATCATAATAACAGCCCCACTAAATCATATCATAATAACAACCCTACTATATCATAATAACAGCCCTACTATATCATAATAACAGTCCTACTATATCATAATAACATCCCTACTATATCATAATAACAGTCCTACTATATCATAATAACAGTCCTACTATATCATAATAACAGTCCTACTATATCATAATAACAGCCCTTCTATATCATAATAACAGTCCTACTATATCATATCATAATAACAGTCCTACTTTTGCATATCATAATAACAGCCCTACTATATCATAATAAAAGCCCTACTATATCAAAATAACAGCCCTACTATATCATAATAACAGCCCTACTATATCATAATAACAGCCCTACTATATCATAATAACAGTCCTTCTATATAATAATAACAGCCCTACTATATCATAATAACAGCCCTACTATATCATAATACCAGCCCTACTATATCATAATAACAGTCCTACTATATCATAATAACAGTCCTACTATATCATATCATAATAACAGCCCTACTATATCATATCATAATAGCAGCCCTACTATATCATATCATAATAACAGTCCTACTATATCATATCATAATAGCATTCCTACTTTATCATATCATAATAACAGCCCTACTATATCATAATAACAGTCCTACTATATCATATCATAATCACAGCCCAACTATATCATAATAACAGACCTACTATATCATAATATCAGTCCTAATATATCATAATAACAGCCCTACCATATCATATCATAATAACAGCCCTACTATATCATATCATAATAACAGCCCTACTATATCATAATAACAGCCCTACTGTATCATAATATCAGCCCTACTATATCATAATAACAGTCCTACTATATCATAATAGCAGCCATACTATATCATAATAACAGTCCTACTATATCATAATAACAGCCCTACTATATCATAATAACAGCCCTACTATATCATAATAACAGTCCTGCTATATCATAATAACATCCCTACTATATCATAATAACAGTTCTACTATATCATAATAGCAGTCCTACTATATCATAATAACAGCCCTACTATATCATAATAACAGTCCTACTATATCATAATAACAGTCCTATTATATCATAATAACAGTCCTACTATATCATAATAACAGTCCTACTATATCATAATAATAGGGCAACTATATCATAATAACAGTCCTACTATATCATATCATAATAACAGCCATACTATATCATAATAACAGTCCTACTATATCATCATAACAGTCCTACTATATCATAATAACAGTCCTACTATATCATAATAACAGCCCTTCTATATCATAATAACAGTCCTACTATATCATATCATAATAACAGTCCTACTTTTGCATATCATAATAACAGCCCTACTATATCATAATAACAGCCCTACTATATCAAAATAACAGCCCTACTATATCATAATAACAGCCCTACTATATCATAATAACAGCCCTACTATATCATAATAACAGTCCTTCTATATAATAATAACAGCCCTACTATATCATAATAACAGCCCTACTATATCATAATACCAGCCCTACTATATCATAATAACAGTCCTACTATATCATAATAACAGTCCTACTATATCATATCATAATAACAGCCCTACTATATCATATCATAATAGCAGCCCTACTATATCATATCATAATAACAGTCCTACTATATCATATCATAATAGCATTCCTACTTTATCATATCATAATAACAGCCCTACTATATCATAATAACAGTCCTACTATATCATATCATAATCACAGCCCAACTATATCATAATAACAGACCTACTATATCATAATATCAGTCCTAATATATCATAATAACAGCCCTACCATATCATATCATAATAACAGCCCTACTATATCATATCATAATAACAGCCCTACTATATCATAATAACAGCCCTACTGTATCATAATATCAGCCCTACTATATCATAATAACAGTCCTACTATATCATAATAGCAGCCATACTATATCATAATAACAGTCCTACTATATCATAATAACAGCCCTACTATATCATAATAACAGCCCTACTATATCATAATAACAGTCCTGCTATATCATAATAACATCCCTACTATATCATAATAACAGTTCTACTATATCATAATAGCAGTCCTACTATATCATAATAACAGCCCTACTATATCATAATAACAGTCCTACTATATCATAATAACAGTCCTATTATATCATAATAACAGTCCTACTATATCATAATAACAGTCCTACTATATCATAATAATAGGGCAACTATATCATAATAACAGTCCTACTATATCATATCATAATAACAGCCATACTATATCATAATAACAGCCCTACTATATCATAATAACAGTACTACTATATCATAATAACAGTCCTACTATATCATAATAACAGTCCTACTATATCATAATAATAGGGCAACTATATCATAATAACAGTCCTACTATATCATATCATAATAACAGCCATACTATATCATAATAACAGCCCTACTATATCATAATAACAGCCCTACTATTTCATATCATAATAATAGGGCTACTATATCATAATAACAGTCCTACTCTATCATATCATTTTAACAGCCATACTATATCATATCATAATAACAGTCCTACTATATCATAATAACAGCCCTACTATTTCATATCATAATAACAGTCCTACTATATCATAATAACAGCCCTACTATATCATAATAACAGTTCTACTATATCATATCATAATAACAGTCCTACTATATAATAATAACAGCCCTACTATATCATAATAACAGCCCTACTATATCATAATACCAGCCATACTATATCATAATAACAGCCCTACTATATCATAATAACTGCCCTACTATATCATAATAACAGCCCTACTATATCATAATAACAGTCCTACTATATCATAATAACAGTTCTACTATATCATAATAATAGGGCTACTATATCATAATAACAGTCCTACTATATCATATCATAATAACAGCCATACTAAATCATAATAACAGCCCTACTATATCATAATAACAGCCCTACTATTTCATATCATAACAATAGGGCTGCTATATCATAATAACAGTCCTACTATATCACATCATAATAACAGCCATACTATATCATATCATAATAACAGTCCTACTATATCATAATAACAGCCCTACTATTTCATATCATAATAACAGTCCTACTATATCATAATAACAGCCCTACTCTATCATAATAACAGTCCTACTATATCATAATAACAGTCCTACTATATCATAATAACAGTCCTACTATATCATAATAACATCCCTACTATATTAAAATAACAGTCCTACTATATCATAATAACAGTCCTACTATATCATAATAACAGTCCTACTATATCATATCATAATAACAGCCCTACTATATCATAATAACAGTCCTTCTATATCATAATAACAGCCCTACTATATCATAATAACATTCCTACTATATCATAATAACAGCCCTACTATATCATAATAACAGTCCTGCTATATCATAATAACATCCCTACTATATCATAATAACAGTTCTACTATATCATAATAGCAGTCCTACTATATCATAATAACAGCCCTACTATATCATAATAACAGTCCTACTATATCATAATAACAGTCCTATTATATCATAATAACAGTCCTACTATATCATAATAACAGTCCTACTATATCATTATAATAGGGCAACTATATCATAATAACAGTCCTACTATATCATATCATAATAACAGCCATACTATATCATAATAACAGCCCTACTATATCATAATAACAGTACTACTATATCATAATAACAGTCCTACTATATCATAATAACAGTCCTACTATATCATAATAATAGGGCAACTATATCATAATAACAGTCCTACTATATCATATCATAATAACAGCCATACTATATCATAATAACAGCCCTACTATATCATAATAACAGCCCTACTATTTCATATCATAATAATAGGGCTACTATATCATAATACCAGTCCTACTCTATCATATCATTTTAACAGCCATACTATATCATATCATAATAACAGTCCTACTATATCATAATAACAGCCCTACTATTTCATATCATAATAACAGTCCTACTATATCATAATAACAGCCCTACTATATCATAATAACAGTTCTACTATATCATATCATAATAACAGTCCTACTATATAATAATAACAGCCCTACTATATCATAATAACAGCCCTACTATATCATAATACCAGCCATACTATATCATAATAACAGCCCTACTATATCATAATAACTGCCCTACTATATCATAATAACAGCCCTACTATATCATAATAACAGTCCTACTATATCATAATAACAGTCCTACTATATCATAATAATAGGGCTACTATATCATAATAACAGTCCTACTATATCATATCATAATAACAGCCATACTAAATCATAATAACAGCCCTACTATATCATAATAACAGCCCTACTATTTCATATCATAACAATAGGGCTGCTATATCATAATAACAGTCCTACTATATCACATCATAATAACAGCCATACTATATCATATCATAATAACAGTCCTACTATATCATAATAACAGCCCTACTATTTCATATCATAATAACAGTCCTACTATATCATAATAACAGCCCTACTCTATCATAATAACAGTCCTACTATATCATAATAACAGTCCTACTATATCATAATAACAGTCCTACTATATCATAATAACATCCCTACTATATTAAAATAACAGTCCTACTATATCATAATAACAGTCCTACTATATCATAATAACAGTCCTACTATATCATATCATAATAACAGCCCTACTATATCATAATAACAGTCCTTCTATATCATAATAACAGCCCTACTATATCATAATAACATTCCTACTATATCATAATAACAGCCCTACTATATCATAATAACAGCCCTACTATATCATAATAACAGCCTACTATATCATAATAACAGTCCTACTATATCATAATAACATCCCTACTATATCATAATAACAGTCCTACTATATCATAATAACAGCCCTACTATATCATAATTACAGTCCTACTATATCGTAATAACAGCCCTACTATATCATAATAACAGTCCTACTATATCATATCATAATAACAGCCCTACTATATCATAATAACAGTCCTACTATATCATATCATGATAACAGCCCTACTATATCATAATAACAGCCCTACTATATCATAACAATGGCCCTACTATATCATAATAACAGCCCTACTCTATCATAATAACAGCCCTACTATATCATATCATAATAACAGTCCCACTATATCATAATACCAGTCCTACTATATCATAATAACAGTCCTACTATATCATATCATAATAACAGTCCTACTATATCATAATAACAGCCCTACTATATCATAATAACAGTTCTACTATATCATAATAACAGTCCTACTATATCATAATAACAGCCCTACTATATCATAATAACGGCCCTACTATATCATAATAACAGCCCTACTATATCATAATAACAGTCGTACTATATCATATTATAATAACAGACCTGCTATATCATATCATAATAACAGACCTGCTATATCATAATAACAGCCCTACTATATCATAATAACAGCCCTACTACATCATAATAACAGTCCTACTATATCATAATAACAGTCCTACTATATCATAATATCAGTCCTACTATATCATAATAACAGCCCTACTATATCATAATAACAGCCCTACTATATCATAATAACAGTCCTACTATATCATAATAACAGTCCTACTATATCATAATATCAGTCCTACTATATCATAATAACAGCCCTACTATATCATAATATCAGTCCTACTATATCATAATACCAGCCCTACTATATCATATCATAATAACAGCCCTACTATATCATAATAACAGCCCTACTATATCATAATAACAGTCCTACTATATCATAATAACAGCCCTACTATATCATAAATACATCCCTACTATATAATAATAACAGCCCTACTATATCATAATAACAGCCCTACTATATCATAATAACAGTCCTACTATATCATAATAACAGCCCTACTATATCATAATAACAGCCCTACTATATCACATCATAATAACAGTCCTACTATATCATAATAACAGTCCTACTATATCATAATAACAGCCCTACTATATCATAATAACAGTCCTACTATATCATAATAACAGCCCTACTATATCATAATAACAGTCCTGCTATATCACAATAACAGCCCTACTATATCATAATAACAGTCCTACTATATCATATCATAATAACAGTCATACTATATCATAATAACAGCCCTACTATATCATAATAACAGTCCTACTATATCATAATAACAGCCCTACTATATCATAATTACAGTCCTACTATATCGTAATAACAGCCCTACTATATCATAATAACAGTCCTACTATATCATATCATAATAACAGCCCTACTA
The DNA here is from genome assembly GCF_029448725.1 of Salvelinus fontinalis. NCBI lineage: Eukaryota > Metazoa > Chordata > Actinopteri > Salmoniformes > Salmonidae > Salvelinus > Salvelinus fontinalis. The sequence continues at coordinate 62,561 of NW_026600909.1, forward strand.
TATCATAATAACAGTCCTACTATATCATATCATGATTACAGCCCTACAATATCATAATAACAGCCCTACTATATCATAACAATGGCCCTACTATATCATAATAACAGCCCTACTCTATCATAATAACAGCCCTACTATATCATATCATAATAACAGTCCCACTATATCATAATACCAGTCCTACTATATCATAATAACAATCCTACTATATCATATCATAATAACAGTCCTACTATATCATAATAACAGTTCTACTATATTATATCATAATAACAGCCCTACTATATCATAATAACAGCCCTACTATATCATAATAACAGTCCTACTATATCATAATAACAGTCCTACTATATCATAATAACAGCCCTACTATATCATAATAACAGCCCTACTATATCATAATAACAGTCCTACTATATCATATCATAATAACAGCCCTACTATATCATAATAACAGTCCTACTATATCATATCATGATTACAGCCCTACAATATCATAATAACAGCCCTACTATATCATAACAATGGCCCTACTATATCATAATAACAGCCCTACTCTATCATAATAACAGCCCTACTATATCATATCATAATAACAGTCCCACTATATCATAATACCAGTCCTACTATATCATAATAACAATCCTACTATATCATATCATAATAACAGTCCTACTATATCATAATAACAGTTCTACTATATTATATCATAATAACAGCCCTACTATATCATAATAACAGCCCTACTATATCATAATAACAGTCCTACTATATCATAATAACAGTCCTACTATATCATAATAACAGCCCTACTATATCATAATAACAGCCCTACTATATCATAATAACAGCCCTACTATATCATAATAACAGCCCTACTATATCATAATAACAGTCGTACTATATCATATTATAATAACAGACCTGCTATATCATATCATAATAACAGACCTGCTATATCATAATAACAGTCCCACTATATCATAATACCAGTCCTACTATATCATAATAACAGTCCTACTATATCATATCATAATAACAGTCCTACTATATCATAATAACAGTTCTACTATATCATATCATAATAACAGTCCTACTATATCATAATAACAGCCCTAATATATCATAATAACAGTCCTACTATATCATAATAACAGCCCTACTATATCATAATAACAGCCCTACTATATCATAATAACAGCCCTACTATATCATAATAACAGTCGTACTATATCATATTATAATAACAGACCTGCTATATCATATCATAATAACAGACCTGCTATATCATAATAACAGCCCTACTATATCATAATAACAGTCCTACTATATCATAATAACAGCCCTACTATATCCTAATAACAGTCCTACTATATCATAATAACAGTCCTACTATATCATAATAACAGCCCTACTATATCATAATAACAGTCCTACTATATCATAATAACAGTCCTACTATATCATATCATAATAACAGCCCTACTATATCATAATAACAGTCCTACTATATCATAATAACAGCCCTACTATATCATAATAACATTCCTACTATATCATAATAACAGCCCTACTATATCATAATAACAGCCCTACTATATCATAATAACAGCCTACTATATCATAATAACAGTCCTACTATATCATAATAACATCCCTACTATATCATAATAACAGTCCTACTATATCATAATAACAGCCCTACTATATCATAATTACAGTCCTACTATATCGTAATAACAGCCCTACTATATCATAATAACAGTCCTACTATATCATATCATAATAACAGCCCTACTATATCATAATAACAGTCCTACTATATCATATCATGATAACAGCCCTACTATATCATAATAACAGCCCTACTATATCATAACAATGGCCCTACTATATCATAATAACAGCCCTACTCTATCATAATAACAGCCCTACTATATCATATCATAATAACAGTCCCACTATATCATAATACCAGTCCTACTATATCATAATAACAGTCCTACTATATCATATCATAATAACAGTCCTACTATATCATAATAACAGTTCTACTATATCATATCATAATAACAGTCCTACTATATCATAATAACAGCCCTACTATATCATAATAACAGTTCTACTATATCATAATAACAGTCCTACTATATCATAATAACAGCCCTACTATATCATAATAACGGCCCTACTATATCATAATAACAGCCCTACTATATCATAATAACAGTCGTACTATATCATATTATAATAACAGACCTGCTATATCATATCATAATAACAGACCTGCTATATCATAATAACAGCCCTACTATATCATAATAACAGCCCTACTACATCATAATAACAGTCCTACTATATCATAATAACAGTCCTACTATATCATAATATCAGTCCTACTATATCATAATAACAGCCCTACTATATCATAATAACAGCCCTACTATATCATAATAACAGTCCTACTATATCATAATAACAGTCCTACTATATCATAATATCAGTCCTACTATATCATAATAACAGCCCTACTATATCATAATATCAGTCCTACTATATCATAATACCAGCCCTACTATATCATATCATAATAACAGCCCTACTATATCATAATAACAGCCCTACTATATCATAATAACAGTCCTACTATATCATAATAACAGCCCTACTATATCATAAATACATCCCTACTATATAATAATAACAGCCCTACTATATCATAATAACAGCCCTACTATATCATAATAACAGTCCTACTATATCATAATAACAGCCCTACTATATCATAATAACAGCCCTACTATATCATATCATAATAACAGTCCTACTATATCATAATAACAGTCCTACTATATCATAATAACAGCCCTACTATATCATAATAACAGTCCTACTATATCATAATAACAGCCCTACTATATCATAATAACAGTCCTGCTATATCACAATAACAGCCCTACTATATCATAATAACAGTCCTACTATATCATATCATAATAACAGCCCTACTATATCATAATAACAGCCCTACTATATCATAATAACAGTCCTACTATATCATAATAACAGCCCTACTATATCATAATAACAGCCCTACTATATCATAATAACAGTCCTACTATATCTTATCATAATAACAGTCATACTATATCATAATAACAGCCCTACTATATCATAATAACAGTCCTACTATATCATAATAACAGCCCTACTATATCATAATTACAGTCCTACTATATCGTAATAACAGCCCTACTATATCATAATAACAGTCCTACTATATCATATCATAATAACAGCCCTACTATATCATAATAACAGTCCTACTATATCATATCATGATTACAGCCCTACAATATCATAATAACAGCCCTACTATATCATAACAATGGCCCTACTATATCATAATAACAGCCCTACTCTATCATAATAACAGCCCTACTATATCATATCATAATAACAGTCCCACTATATCATAATACCAGTCCTACTATATCATAATAACAATCCTACTATATCATATCATAATAACAGTCCTACTATATCATAATAACAGTTCTAATATATTATATCATAATAACAGCCCTACTATATCATAATAACAGCCCTACTATATCATAATAACAGTCCTACTATATCATAATAACAGTCCTACTATATCATAATAACAGCCCTACTATATCATAATAACAGCCCTACTATATCATAATAACAGCCCTACTATATCATAATAACAGCCCTACTATATCATAATAACAGTCGTACTATATCATATTATAATAACAGACCTGCTATATCATATCATAATAACAGACCTGCTATATCATAATAACAGTCCCACTATATCATAATACCAGTCCTACTATATCATAATAACAGTCCTACTATATCATATCATAATAACAGTCCTACTATATCATAATAACAGTTCTACTATATCATATCATAATAACAGTCCTACTATATCACAATAACAGCCCTAATATATCATAATAACAGTCCTACTATATCATAATAACAGCCCTACTATATCATAATAACAGCCCTACTATATCATAATAACAGCCCTACTATATCATAATAACAGTCGTACTATATCATATTATAATAACAGACCTGCTATATCATATCATAATAACAGACCTGCTATATCATAATAACAGCCCTACTATATCATAATAACAGTCCTACTATATCATAATAACAGCCCTACTATATCCTAATAACAGTCCTACTATATCATAATAACAGTCCTACTATATCATAATAACAGCCCTACTATATCATAATAACAGTCCTACTATATCATAATAACAGTCCTACTATATCATAATATCAGTCCTACTATATCATAATAACAGCCCTACTATATCATAATAACAGCCCTACTATATCATAATAACAGTCCTACTATATCATAATAAAAGTCCTACTATATCATAATATCAGTCCTACTATATCATAATAACAGCCCTACTATATCATAATATCAGTCCTACTATATCATAATACCAGCCCTACTATATCATATCATAATAACAGCCCTACTATATCATAATAACAGCCCTACTATATCATAATAACAGTCCTACTATATCATAATAACAGCCCTACTATATCATAAATACATCCCTACTATATAATAATAACAGCCCTACTATATCATAATAACAGCCCTACTATATCATAATAACAGTCCTACTATATCATAATAACAGCCCTACTATATCATAATAACAGCCCTACTATATCATATCATAATAACAGTCCTACTATATCATAATAACAGTCCTACTATATCATAATAACAGCCCTACTATATCATAATAACAGTCCTACTATATCATAATAACAGCCCTACTATATCATAATAACAGTCCTGCTATATCACAATAACAGCCCTACTATATCATAATAACAGTCCTACTATATCATATCATAATAACAGACCTACTATATCATAATAACAGCCCTACTATATCATAATAACAGTCCTACTATATCATAATATAAGCCCTACTATATCATAATAACAGCCCTACTATATCATAATAACAGTCCTACTATATCTTATCATAATAACAGTCATACTATATCATAATAACAGCCCTACTATATCATAATAACAGTCCTACTATATCATAATAACAGCCCTACTATATCATAATTACAGTCCTACTATATCGTAATAGCAGCCCTACTATATCATAATAACAGTCCTACTATATCATATCATAATAACAGCCCTACTATATCATAATAACAGTCCTACTATATCATATCATGATAACAGCCCTACTATATCATAATAACAGCCCTACTATATCATAACAATGGCCCTACTATATCATAATAACAGCCCTACTCTATCATAATAACAGCCCTACTATATCATATCATAATAACAGTCCCACTATATCATAATACCAGTCCTACTATATCATAATAACAGTCCTACTATATCATATCATAATAACAGTCCTACTATATCATAATAACAGTTCTACTATATCATATCATAATAACAGCCCTACTATATCATAATAACAGCCCTACTATATCATAATAACAGTCCTACTATATCATAATAACAGCCCTACTATATCATAATAACAGCCCTACTATATCTTAATAACAGCCCTACTATATCATAATAACAGTCGTACTATATCATATTATAATAACAGACCTGCTATATCATATCATAATAACAGACCTGCTATATCATAATAACAGCCCTACTATATCATAATAACAGTCCTACTATATCATAATAACAGCCCTACTATATCATAATAACAGTCCTACTATATCATAATAACAGCCCTACTATATCATAATAACAGTCCTACTATATCATAATAACAGTCCTACTATATCATAATAACAGTCCTACTATATCATAATAACAGTCCTACTATATCATAAAATCAGTCCTACTATATCATAATAACAGCCCTACTATATCATAATAACAGCCCTACTATATCATAATAACAGTTCTACTATATCATAATAACAGTCCTACTATATCATAATATCAGTCCTACTATATCATAATAACAGCCCTACTATATCATAATACCAGCCCTACTATATCATATCATAATAACAGCCCTACTATATCATAAAAACAGTCCTACTATATCATAATAACAGTCCTACTATATCATAATAACAGCCCTACTATATCATAATAACATCCCTACTATATCATAATAACAGCCCTCTATATCATAATAACAGTCCTACTATATCATAATAACAGCCCTACTATATCATAATAACAGCCCTACTATATCATAATAACAGTCCTACTATATCATAATAACAGCCCTACTATATCATAATAACAGCCCTACTATATCATAATAACAGTCCTACTATATCATAATAACAGCCCTACTATATCATAATAACAGTCCTGCTATATCACAATAACAGCCCTACTATATCATAATAACAGTCCTACTATATCATATCATAATAACAGCCCTACTATATCATAATAACAGTCCTACTATATCATAATAACAGCCCTACTATATCATAATAACAGTCCTACTATATCATAATAACAGTCCTACTATATCATAATAACAGCCCTACTATATCATATCATAATAACAGCCCTACTATATCATAATAACAGCCCTACTATATCATATCATAATAACAGTCCTACTATATCATAATAACAGCCCTACTATATCATAATAACAGCCCTACTATATCATATCATAATAACAGTCCTACTATATCATAATAACAGCCCTACTATATCACAATAGCAGCCCTACTATATCATAATATCAGTCCTACTAAATCATATCATAATAACAGCCCTACTATATCATAATAACAGCCCTACTATATCACAATAAGAGGCCTACTATATCATAATATCAGTCCTACTAAATCATATCATAATAACGGCCCTACTATATCATAATAACAGCCCTACTTTATCATATCATAATAACAGCCCTACTATATCATAATAACAGCCTTACTATATCATAATAACAGTCCTACTATATCATAATAACAGCCCTACTATATCATAATAACAGCCCTACTCTATCATAATAACAGCCTACTATATCATAATAACAGCCCTAATATATCATAATAACATCCCTACTATATCAGAATAACAGCCCTACTTTATCATATCATAATAACAGCCCTACTATATCATAATAACAGCCCTACTATATCATAATAACAGCCCTACTATATCATATCATAATAACAGCCCTACTATATCATAATAACAGCCCTACTATTTCATATCATAATAACAGTCCAACTATATCATAATAAGTGTCCTACTATATCATATCATAATAACAGTCCTACTATATCATAATAACAGCCCTACTATATCATATCATAATAACAGTCCTACTATATCATAATAACAGCCCTACTATATCATAATAATAGCCCCACTATATCATAATAACAGCCCTACTATATCATAATACCAGCCCTACTGTATCATAATAACAGTCTTACTATATCATAATAACAGCCCTACTATATCATAATAACAGTCGTACTATATCATAATAACATCCCTACTATATCATAATAACAGCCCTACTATATCATAATAACAGCCCTACTATATCATAATAACAGTGCTACTATATCATAATGTCAGTCCTACTATATCATATCATAATAACAGCCCTACTATATCATAATAACAGCCCTAGTATATCATAATAACAGCCCTACTATATCATATCATAATAACAGCCCTACTATATCATAATAACAGTCCTACTATATCATAACAGTCCTACTATATCATAATAACAGTCCTAGTATATCATAATAACAGTTCAACTATATCATAATAACAGTCCTACTATATCATAATAACAGCCCTACTATATCATAATAACAGTCCTACTATATCATATCATAATAACAGCCATACTATATCATAATAACAGCCCTAGTATATAATAATAACAGTACTACTATATCATAATAACAGTCCTACTATATCATAATAACAGTCCTACTATATCATAATAACATTCCTACTATATCATAATAACAGTCCTACTATATCATATCATAATAACAGCCATATTATATCATAATAACAGCCCTACTATATCATAATAACAGCCCTACTATTTCATATCATAATAATAGGGCTACTATATCATAATAACAGTCCTACTATATCATATCATAATAACAGCCATACTATATCATATCATAATAACAGTCCTACTATATCATAATAACAGCCCTACTATTTCATATCATAATAACAGTCCTACTAAATCATAATAACAGCCCTACTATATCATAATAACAGTCCTACTGAATCATAATATCAGTCCTACTATATCATATCATAATAACAGCCCTACTATATCATAATAACAGTCCTACTATATCATAATAACAGTCCTGCTATATCATAATATCAGTCCTACTATATCATATCATAATAACAGCCCTACTATATCATAATAACAGTCCTACTATATCATAATAATAGTCCTACTATATCATAATAACAGCCCTACTATATCATAATAACAGTGCTACTATATCATATCATAATAACAGCCCTAGTATATCATAATAACAGTCCTACTATATCATATCATAATAACAGCCATACTATGTCATAATAACAGCCCTACTATATCATAATAACAGTCCTACTATATCATAATAACAGTCCTACTATATCATAATAACAGTCCAACTATATCATATCATAATAACAGCCCAACTATATCATAATAACAGTAAAACTATATCATAATAACAGCCCTACTATATCATATCATAATAACAGCCCTACTATATCATAATAACAGCCCTACTATATCATATCATAATAACAGTCCTACTCTATCATAATAACAGCCCTACTATATCATAATAACAGCCCTACTATATCATATCATAATAACAATCCTACTATATCATAATAACAGCCCTACTATATCACAATAGCAGCCCTACTATATCATAATATCAGTCCTACTAAATCATATCATAATAACAGCCCTACTATATCATAATAACAGCCCTACTATATCACAATAAGAGGCCTACTATATCATAATATCAGTCCTACTAAATCATATCATAATAACGGCCCTACTATATCATAATAACAGCCCTACTTTATCATATCATAATAACAGCCCTACTATATCATAATAACAGCCTTACTATATCATAATAACAGTCCTACTATATCATAATAACAGCCCTACTATATCATAATAACAGCCCTACTCTATCATAATAACAGCCTACTATATCATAATAACAGCCCTAATATATCATAATAACATCCCTACTATATCAGAATAACAGCCCTACTTTATCATATCATAATAACAGCCCTACTATATCATAATAACAGCCCTACTATATCATAATAACAGTCCAACTATATCATAATAAGTGTCCTACTATATCATATCATAATAACAGTCCTACTATATCATAATAACAGCCCTACTATATCATATCATAATAACAGTCCTACTATATCATAATAACAGCCCTACTATATCATAATAATAGCCCCACTATATCATAATAACAGCCCTACTATATCATAATACCAGCCCTACTGTATCATAATAACAGTCTTACTATATCATAATAACAGCCCTACTATATCATAATAACAGTCCTACTATATCATAATAACATCCCTACTATATCATAATAACAGCCCTACTATATCATAATAACAGCCCTACTATATCATAATAACAGTGCTACTATATCATAATGTCAGTCCTACTATATCATATCATAATAACAGCCCTACTATATCATAATAACAGCCCTAGTATATCATAATAACAGTCCTACTATATCATATCATAATAACAGCCCTACTATATCATAATAACAGTCCTACTATATCATAACAGTCCTACTATATCATAATAACAGTCCTAGTATATCATAATAACAGTTCAACTATATCATAATAACAGTCCCACTATATCATAATACCAGTCCTACTATATCATAATAACAGTCCTACTATATCATATCATAATAACAGTCCTACTATATCATAATAACAGTTCTACTATATCATATCATAATAACAGTCCTACTATATCATAATAACAGCCCTACTATATCATAATAACAGTTCTACTATATCATAATAACAGTCCTACTATATCATAATAACAGCCCTACTATATCATAATAACGGCCCTACTATATCATAATAACAGCCCTACTATATCATAATAACAGTCATACTATATCATATTATAATAACAGACCTGCTATATCATATCATAATAACAGACCTGCTATATCATAATAACAGCCCTACTATATCATAATAACAGTCCTACTATATCATAATAACAGCCCTACTATATCCTAATAACAGTCCTACTATATCATAATAACAGTCCTACTATATCATAATAACAGCCCTACTACATCATAATAACAGTCCTACTATATCATAATAACAGTCCTACTATATCATAATATCAGTCCTGCTATATCATAATAACAGCCCTACTATATCATAATAACAGCCCTACTATATCATAATAACAGTCCTACTATATCATAATAACAGTCCTACTATATCATAATATCAGTCCTACTATATCATAATAACAGCCCTACTATATCATAATATCAGTCCTACTATATCATAATACCAGCCCTACTATATCATATCATAATAACAGCCCTACTATATCATAATAACAGCCCTACTATATCATAATAACAGTCCTACTATATCATAATAACAGCCCTACTATATCATAAATACATCCCTACTATATAATAATAACAGCCCTACTATATCATAATAACAGCCCTACTATATCATAATAACAGTCCTACTATATCATAATAACAGCCCTACTATATCATAATAACAGCCCTACTATATCATATCATAATAACAGTCCTACTATATCATAATAACAGTCCTACTATATCATAATAACAGCCCTACTATATCATAATAACAGTCCTACTATATCATAATAACAGTCCTACTATATCATATCATAATAACAGCCCTACTATATCATAATAACAGCCCTACTATATCATAATAACAGTCCTACTATATCATAATAACAGCCCTACTATATCATAATAACAGCCCTACTATATCATAATAACAGTCCTACTATATCTTATCATAATAACAGTCATACTATATCATAATAACAGCCCTACTATATCATAATAACAGTCCTACTATATCATAATAACAGCCCTACTATATCATAATTACAGTCCTACTATATCGTAATAACAGCCCTACTATATCATAATAACAGTCCTACTATATCATATCATAATAACAGCCCTACTATATCATAATAACAGTCCTACTATATCATATCATGATTACAGCCCTACAATATCATAATAACAGCACTACTATATCATAACAATGGCCCTACTATATCATAATAACAGCCCTACTCTATCATAATAACAGCCCTACTATATCATATCATAATAACAGTCCCACTATATCATAATACCAGTCCTACTATATCATAATAACAATCCTACTATATCATATCATAATAACAGTCCTACTATATCATAATAACAGTTCTACTATATTATATCATAATAACAGCCCTACTATATCATAATAACAGCCCTACTATATCATAATAACAGTCCTACTATATCATAATAACAGTCCTACTATATCATAATAACAGCCCTACTATATCATAATAACAGCCCTACTATATCATAATAACAGCCCTACTATATCATAATAACAGTCGTACTATATCATATTATAATAACAGACCTGCTATATCATATCATAATAACAGACCTGCTATATCATAATAACAGTCCCACTATATCATAATACCAGTCCTACTATATCATAATAACAGTCCTACTATATCATATCATAATAACAGTCCTACTATATCATAATAACAGTTCTACTATATCATATCATAATAACAGTCCTACTATATCATAATAACAGCCCTACTATATCATAATAACAGTCCTACTATATCATAATAACAGTCCTACTATATCATAATAACAGCCCTACTATATCATAATAACAGCCCTACTATATCATAATAACAGCCCTACTATATCATAATAACAGTCGTACTATATCATATTATAATAACAGACCTGCTATATCATATCATAATAACAGACCTGCTATATCATAATAACAGCCCTACTATATCATAATAACAGTCCTACTATATCATAATAACAGCCCTACTATATCCTAATAACAGTCCTACTATATCATAATAACAGTCCTACTATATCATAATAACAGCCCTACTATATCATAATAACAGTCCTACTATATCATAATAACAGTCCTACTATATCATAATATCAGTCCTACTATATCATAATAACAGCCCTACTATATCATAATAACAGCCCTACTATATCATAATAACAGTCCTACTATATCATAATAACAGTCCTACTATATCATAATATCAGTCCTACTATATCATAATAACAGCCCTACTATATCATAATATCAGTCCTACTATATCATAATACCAGCCCTACTATATCATATCATAATAACAGCCCTACTATATCATAATAACAGCCCTACTATATCATAATAACAGTCCTACTATATCATAATAACAGCCCTACTATATCATAAATACATCCCTACTATATAATAATAACAGCCCTACTATATCATAATAACAGCCCTACTATATCATAATAACAGTCCTACTATATCATAATAACAGCCCTACTATATCATAATAACAGCCCTACTATATCATATCATAATAACAGTCCTACTATATCATAATAACAGTCCTACTATATCATAATAACAGCCCTACTATATCATAATAACAGTCCTACTATATCATAATAACAGCCCTACTATATCATAATAACAGTCCTGCTATATCACAATAACAGCCCTACTATATCATAATAACAGTCCTACTATATCATATCATAATAACAGACCTACTATATCATAATAACAGCCCTACTATATCATAATAACAGTCCTACTATATCATAATATAAGCCCTACTATATCATAATAACAGCCCTACTATATCATAATAACAGTCCTACTATATCTTATCATAATAACAGTCATACTATATCATAATTACAGCCCTACTATATCATAATAACAGTCCTACTATATCATAATAACAGCCCTACTATATCATAATTACAGTCCTACTATATCGTAATAGCAGCCCTACTATATCATAATAACAGTCCTACTATATCATATCATAATAACAGCCCTACTATATCATAATAACAGTCCTACTATATCATATCATGATAACAGCCCTACTATATCATAATAACAGCCCTACTATATCATAATAACAGTCCTACTATATCATAATAACAGTCCTACTATATCATAATAACAGCCCTACTATATCATAATAACAGTCCTACTATATCATAATAACAGCCCTACTATATCATAACAATGGCCCTACTATATCATAATAACAGCCCTACTCTATCATAATAACAGCCCTACTATATCATATCATAATAACAGTCCCACTATATCATAATACCAGTCCTACTATATCATAATAACAGTCCTACTATATCATATCATAATAACAGTCCTACTATATCATAATAACAGTTCTACTATATCATATCATAATAACAGCCCTACTATATCATAATAACAGCCCTACTATATCATAATAACAGTCCTACTATATCATAATAACAGCCCTACTATATCATAATAACAGCCCTACTATATCATAATAACAGCCCTACTATATCATAATAACAGTCGTACTATATCATATTATAATAACAGACCTGCTATATCATATCATAATAACAGACCTGCTATATCATAATAACAGCCCTACTATATCATAATAACAGTCCTACTATATCATAATAACAGCCCTACTATATCCTAATAACAGTCCTACTATATCATAATAACAGTCCTACTATATCATAATAACAGCCCTACTATATCATAATAACAGTCCTACTATATCATAATAACAGTCCTACTATATCATAATAACAGTCCTACTATATCATAATAACAGTCCTACTATATCATAAAATCAGTCCTACTATATCATAATAACAGCCCTACTATATCATAATAACAGCCCTACTATATCATAATAACAGTTCTACTATATCATAATAACAGTCCTACTATATCATAATATCAGTCCTACTATATCATAATAACAGCCCTACTATATCATAATACCAGCCCTACTATATCATATCATAATAACAGCCCTACTATATCATAAAAACAGTCCTACTATATCATAATAACATCCCTACTATATCATAATAACATTCCTACTATATCATAATAACAGTCCTACTATATCATAATAACAGTCCTACTATATCATAATAACATCCCTACTATATCATAATAACAGCCCTCTATATCATAATAACAGTCCTACTATATCATAATAACAGCCCTACTATATCATAATAACAGCCCTACTATATCATATCATAATAACAGTCCTACTATATCATAATAACAGCCCTACTATATCATAATAACAGTCCTGCTATATCACAATAACAGCCCTACTATATCATAATAACAGTCCTACTATATCATATCATAATAACAGCCCTACTATATCATAATAACAGTCCTACTATATCATAATAACAGCCCTACTATATCATAATAACAGTCCTACTATATCATAATAACAGTCCTACTATATCATAATAACAGCCCTACTATATCATATCATAATAACAGTCCTACTATATCATAATAACAGCCCTACTAAATCATAATAACAGTCCTGCTATATCACAATAACAGCCCTACTATATCATAATAACAGTCCTACTATATCATATCATAATAACAGCCCTACTATATCATAATAACAGTCCTACTATATCATAATAACAGCCCTACTATATCATAATAACAGTCCTACTATATCATAATAACAGCCCTACTATATCATAATAACAGCCCTACTATATCATAATAACAGTCCTACTATATCATAATAACAGTCCTACTATATCATAATATCAGTCCTACTATATCATAATAACAGCCCTACTATATCATAATATCAGTCCTACTATATCATAATACCAGCCCTACTATATCATATCATAATAACAGCCCTACTATATCATAATAACAGCCCTACTATATCATAATAACAGTCCTACTATATCATAATAACAGCCCTACTATATCATAAATACATCCCTACTATATAATAATAACAGCCCTACTATATCATAATAACAGCCCTACTATATCATAATAACAGTCCTACTATATCATAATAACAGCCCTACTATATCATAATAACAGCCCTACTATATCATATCATAATAACAGTCCTACTATATCATAATAACAGTCCTACTATATCATAATAACAGCCCTACTATATCATAATAACAGTCCTACTATATCATAATAACAGCCCTACTATATCATAATAACAGTCCTGCTATATCACAATAACAGCCCTACTATATCATAATAACAGTCCTACTATATCATATCATAATAACAGACCTACTATATCATAATAACAGCCCTACTATATCATAATAACAGTCCTACTATATCATAATATAAGCCCTACTATATCATAATAACAGCCCTACTATATCATAATAACAGTCCTACTATATCTTATCATAATAACAGTCATACTATATCATAATTACAGCCCTACTATATCATAATAACAGTCCTACTATATCATAATAACAGCCCTACTATATCATAATTACAGTCCTACTATATCGTAATAGCAGCCCTACTATATCATAATAACAGCCCTACTATATCATAATAACAGTCCTACTATATCATAATAACAGCCCTACTATATCATAATAACAGCCCTACTATATCATAATAACAGTCCTACTATATCATAATAACAGTCCTACTATATCATAATATCAGTCCTACTATATCATAATAACAGCCCTACTATATCATAATATCAGTCCTACTATATCATAATACCAGCCCTACTATATCATATCATAATAACAGCCCTACTATATCATAATAACAGCCCTACTATATCATAATAACAGTCCTACTATATCATAATAACAGCCCTACTATATCATAAATACATCCCTACTATATAATAATAACAGCCCTACTATATCATAATAACAGCCCTACTATATCATAATAACAGTCCTACTATATCATAATAACAGCCCTACTATATCATAATAACAGCCCTACTATATCATATCATAATAACAGTCCTACTATATCATAATAACAGTCCTACTATATCATAATAACAGCCCTACTATATCATAATAACAGTCCTACTATATCATAATAACAGCCCTACTATATCATAATAACAGTCCTGCTATATCACAATAACAGCCCTACTATATCATAATAACAGTCCTACTATATCATATCATAATAACAGACCTACTATATCATAATAACAGCCCTACTATATCATAATAACAGTCCTACTATATCATAATATAAGCCCTACTATATCATAATAACAGCCCTACTATATCATAATAACAGTCCTACTATATCTTATCATAATAACAGTCATACTATATCATAATTACAGCCCTACTATATCATAATAACAGTCCTACTATATCATAATAACAGCCCTACTATATCATAATTACAGTCCTACTATATCGTAATAGCAGCCCTACTATATCATAATAACAGTCCTACTATATCATATCATAATAACAGCCCTACTATATCATAATAACAGTCCTACTATATCATATCATGATAACAGCCCTACTATATCATAATAACAGCCCTACTATATCATAATAACAGTCCTACTATATCATAATAACAGTCCTACTATATCATAATAACAGCCCTACTATATCATAATAACAGTCCTACTATATCATAATAACAGCCCTACTATATCATAACAATGGCCCTACTATATCATAATAACAGCCCTACTCTATCATAATAACAGCCCTACTATATCATATCATAATAACAGTCCCACTATATCATAATACCAGTCCTACTATATCATAATAACAGTCCTACTATATCATATCATAATAACAGTCCTACTATATCATAATAACAGTTCTACTATATCATATCATAATAACAGCCCTACTATATCATAATAACAGCCCTACTATATCATAATAACAGTCCTACTATATCATAATAACAGCCCTACTATATCATAATAACAGCCCTACTATATCATAATAACAGCCCTACTATATCATAATAACAGTCGTACTATATCATATTATAATAACAGACCTGCTATATCATATCATAATAACAGACCTGCTATATCATAATAACAGCCCTACTATATCATAATAACAGTCCTACTATATCATAATAACAGCCCTACTATATCCTAATAACAGTCCTACTATATCATAATAACAGTCCTACTATATCATAATAACAGCCCTACTATATCATAATAACAGTCCTACTATATCATAATAACAGTCCTACTATATCATAATAACAGTCCTACTATATCATAATAACAGTCCTACTATATCATAAAATCAGTCCTACTATATCATAATAACAGCCCTACTATATCATAATAACAGCCCTACTATATCATAATAACAGTTCTACTATATCATAATAACAGTCCTACTATATCATAATATCAGTCCTACTATATCATAATAACAGCCCTACTATATCATAATACCAGCCCTACTATATCATATCATAATAACAGCCCTACTATATCATAAAAACAGTCCTACTATATCATAATAACATCCCTACTATATCATAATAACATTCCTACTATATCATAATAACAGTCCTACTATATCATAATAACAGTCCTACTATATCATAATAACATCCCTACTATATCATAATAACAGCCCTCTATATCATAATAACAGTCCTACTATATCATAATAACAGCCCTACTATATCATAATAACAGCCCTACTATATCATATCATAATAACAGTCCTACTATATCATAATAACAGCCCTACTATATCATAATAACAGTCCTGCTATATCACAATAACAGCCCTACTATATCATAATAACAGTCCTACTATATCATATCATAATAACAGCCCTACTATATCATAATAACAGTCCTACTATATCATAATAACAGCCCTACTATATCATAATAACAGTCCTACTATATCATAATAACAGTCCTACTATATCATAATAACAGCCCTACTATATCATATCATAATAACAGCCCTACTATATCATAATAACAGCCCTACTATATCATATCATAATAACAGTCCTACTATATCATAATAACAGCCCTACTATATCATAATAACAGCCCTACTATATCATATCATAATAACAGTCCTACTATATCATAATAACAGCCCTACTATATCACAATAGCAGCCCTACTATATCATAATATCAGTCCTACTAAATCATATCATAATAACAGCCCTACTATATCATAATAACAGCCCTACTATATCACAATAAGAGGCCTACTATATCATAATATCAGTCCTACTAAATCATATCATAATAACGGCCCTACTATATCATAATAACAGCCCTACTTTATCATATCATAATAACAGCCCTACTATATCATAATAACAGCCTTACTATATCATAATAACAGTCCTACTATATCATAATAACAGCCCTACTATATCATAATAACAGCCCTACTCTATCATAATAACAGCCTACTATATCATAATAACAGCCCTAATATATCATAATAACATCCCTACTATATCAGAATAACAGCCCTACTTTATCATATCATAATAACAGCCCTACTATATCATAATAACAGCCCTACTATATCATAATAACAGTCCAACTATATCATAATAAGTGTCCTACTATATCATATCATAATAACAGTCCTACTATATCATAATAACAGCCCTACTATATCATATCATAATAACAGTCCTACTATATCATAATAACAGCCCTACTATATCATAATAATAGCCCCACTATATCATAATAACAGCCCTACTATATCATAATACCAGCCTTACTGTATCATAATAACAGTCTTACTATATCATAATAACAGCCCTACTATATCATATCATAATAACAGTCCTACTATATCATAATAACAGCCCTACTATATCATAATAACAGCCCTACTATATCATATCATAATAACAGTCCTACTATATCATAATAACAGCCCTACTATATCACAATAGCAGCCCTACTATATCATAATATCAGTCCTACTAAATCATATCATAATAACAGCCCTACTATATCATAATAACAGCCCTACTATATCACAATAAGAGGCCTACTATATCATAATATCAGTCCTACTAAATCATATCATAATAACGGCCCTACTATATCATAATAACAGCCCTACTTTATCATATCATAATAACAGCCCTACTATATCATAATAACAGCCTTACTATATCATAATAACAGTCCTACTATATCATAATAACAGCCCTACTATATCATAATAACAGCCCTACTCTATCATAATAACAGCCTACTATATCATAATAACAGCCCTAATATATCATAATAACATCCCTACTATATCAGAATAACAGCCCTACTTTATCATATCATAATAACAGCCCTACTATATCATAATAACAGCCCTACTATATCATAATAACAGTCCAACTATATCATAATAAGTGTCCTACTATATCATATCATAATAACAGTCCTACTATATCATAATAACAGCCCTACTATATCATATCATAATAACAGTCCTACTATATCATAATAACAGCCCTACTATATCATAATAATAGCCCCACTATATCATAATAACAGCCCTACTATATCATAATACCAGCCTTACTGTATCATAATAACAGTCTTACTATATCATAATAACAGCCCTACTATATCATAATAACAGTCGTACTATATCATAATAACATCCCTACTATATCATAATAACAGCCCTACTATATCATAATAACAGCCCTACTATATCATAATAACAGTGCTACTATATCATAATGTCAGTCCTACTATATCATATCATAATAACAGCCCTACTATATCATAATAACAGCCCTAGTATATCATAATAACAGTCCTACTATATCATATCATAATAACAGCCCTACTATATCATAATAACAGTCCTACTATATCATAACAGTCCTACTATATCATAATAACAGTCCTAGTATATCATAATAACAGTTCAACTATATCATAATAACAGTCCTACTATATCATAATAACAGCCCTACTATATCATAATAACAGTCCTACTATATCATATCATAATAACAGCCATACTATATCATAATAACAGCCCTAGTATATAATAATAACAGTACTACTATATCATAATAACAGTCCTACTATATCATAATAACAGTCCTACTATATCAAAATAACATTCCTACTATATCATAATAACAGTCCTACTATATCATATCATAATAACAGCCATACTATATCATAATAACAGCCCTACTATATCATAATAACAGCCCTACTATTTCATATCATAATAATAGGGCTACTATATCATAATAACAGTCCTACTATATCATATCATAATAACAGCCATACTATATCATATCATAATAACAGTCCTACTATATCATAATAACAGCCCTACTATTTCATATCATAATAACAGTCCTACTAAATCATAATAACAGCCCTACTATATCATAATAACAGTCCTACTGAATCATAATATCAGTCCTACTATATCATATCATAATAACAGCCCTACTATATCATAATAACAGTCCTACTATATCATAATAACAGTCCTACTATATCATAATATCAGTCCTACTATATCCTATCATAATAACAGCCCTACTATATCATAATAACAGTCCTACTATATCATAATAATAGTCCTACTATATCATAATAACAGCCCTACTATATCATAATAACAGTGCTACTATATCATATCATAATAACAGCCCTAGTATATCATAATAACAGTCCTACTATATCATATCATAATAACAGCCATACTATGTCATAATAACAGCCCTACTATATCATAATAACAGTCCTACTACATCATAATAACAGTCCTACTATATCATAATAACAGTCCAACTATATCATATCATAATAACAGCCCAACTATATCATAATAACAGTACTACTATATCATAATAACAGCCCTACTATATCATATCATAATAACAGCCCTACTATATCATAATAACAGCCCTACTATATCATATCATAATAACAGTCCTACTATATCATAATAACAGCCCTACTATATCATAATAACAGCCCTACTATATCATATCATAATAACAGTCCTACTATATCATAATAACAGCCCTACTATATCACAATAGCAGCCCTACTATATCATAATATCAGTCCTACTAAATCATATCATAATAACAGCCCTACTATATCATAATAACAGCCCTACTATATCACAATAAGAGGCCTACTATATCATAATATCAGTCCTACTAAATCATATCATAATAACGGCCCTACTATATCATAATAACAGCCCTACTTTATCATATCATAATAACAGCCCTACTATATCATAATAACAGCCTTACTATATCATAATAACAGTCCTACTATATCATAATAACAGCCCTACTATATCATAATAACAGCCCTACTCTATCATAATAACAGCCTACTATATCATAATAACAGCCCTAATATATCATAATAACATCCCTACTATATCAGAATAACAGCCCTACTTTATCATATCATAATAACAGCCCTACTATATCATATTAACAGCCCTACTATATCATAATAACAGTCCAACTATATCATAATAAGTGTCCTACTATATCATATCATAATAACAGCCCTACTATATCATAATAATAGCCCCACTATATCATAATAACAGCCCTACTATATCATAATACCAGCCCTACTGTATCATAATAACAGTCTTACTATATCATAATAACAGCCCTACTATATCATAATAACAGTCCTACTATATCATAATAACATCCCTACTATATCATAATAACAGCCCTACTATATCAGAATAACAGCCCTACTATATCATAATAACAGTGCTACTATATCACAATGTCAGTCCTACTATATCATATCATAATAACAGCCCTACTATATCATAATAACAGCCCTAGTATATCATAATAACAGTCCTACTATATCATATCATAATAACAGCCCTACTATATCATAATAACAGTCCTACTATATCATAACAGTCCTACTATATCATAATAACAGTCCTAGTATATCATAATAACAGTTCAACTATATCATAATAACAGTCCTACTATATCATAATAACAGCCCTACTATATCATAATAACAGTCCTACTATATCATATCATAATAACAGCCATACTATATCATAATAACAGCCCTAGTATATAATAATAACAGTACTACTATATCATAATAACAGTCCTACTATATCATAATAACAGTCCTACTATATCATAATAACATTCCTACTATATCATAATAACAGTCCTACTATATCATATCATAATAACAGCCATACTATATCATAATAACAGCCCTACTATATCATAATAACAGCCCTACTATTTCATATCATAATAATAGGGCTACTATATCATAATAACAGTCCTACTATATCATATCATAATAACAGCCATACTATATCATATCATAATAACAGTCCTACTATATCATAATAACAGCCCTACTATTTCATATCATAATAACAGTCCTACTATATCATAATAACAGCCCTACTATATCATAATAACAGTCCTACTGAATCATAATATCAGTCCTACTATATCATATCATAATAACAGCCCTACTATATCATAATAACAGCCCTCTATATCATAATAACAGGTCTACTATATCATAATAACAGCCCTACTATATCATAATAACAGCCCTACTATATCATATCATAATAACAGTCCTACTATATCATAATAACAGCCCTACTATATCATAATAACAGTCCTGCTATATCACAATAACAGCCCTACTATATCATAATAACAGTCCTACTATATCACATCATAATAACAGCCCTACTATATCATAATAACAGTCCTACTATATCATAATAACAGCCCTACTATATCATAATAACAGTCCTACTATATCATAATAACAGTCCTACTATATCATAATAACAGCCCTACTATATCATATCATAATAACAGCCCTACTATATCATAATAACAGCCCTACTATATCATATCATAATAACAGTCCTACTATATCATAATAACAGCCCTACTATATCATAATAACAGCCCTACTATATCATATCATAATAACAGTCCTACTATATCATAATAACAGCCCTACTATATCACAATAGCAGCCCTACTATATCATAATATCAGTCCTACTAAATCATATCATAATAACAGCCCTACTATATCATAATAACAGCCCTACTATATCACAATAAGAGGCCTACTATATCATAATATCAGTCCTACTAAATCATATCATAATAACGGCCCTACTATATCATAATAACAGCCCTACTTTATCATATCATAATAACAGCCCTACTATATCATAATAACAGCCTTACTATATCATAATAACAGTCCTACTATATCATAATAACAGCCCTACTATATCATAATAACAGCCCTACTCTATCATAATAACAGCCTACTATATCATAATAACAGCCCTAATATATCATAATAACATCCCTACTATATCAGAATAACAGCCCTACTTTATCATATCATAATAACAGCCCTACTATATCATAATAACAGCCCTACTATATCATAATAACAGTCCAACTATATCATAATAAGTGTCCTACTATATCATATCATAATAACAGTCCTACTATATCATAATAACAGCCCTACTATATCATATCATAATAACAGTCCTACTATATCATAATAACAGCCCTACTATATCATAATAATAGCCCCACTATATCATAATAACAGCCCTACTATATCATAATACCAGCCCTACTGTATCATAATAACAGTCTTACTATATCATAATAACAGCCCTACTATATCATAATAACAGTCGTACTATATCATAATAACATCCCTACTATATCATAATAACAGCCCTACTATATCATAATAACAGCCCTACTATATCATAATAACAGTGCTACTATATCATAATGTCAGTCCTACTATATCATATCATAATAACAGCCCTACTATATCATAATAACAGCCCTAGTATATCATAATAACAGTCCTACTATATCATATCATAATAACAGCCCTACTATATCATAATAACAGTCCTACTATATCATAACAGTCCTACTATATCATAATAACAGTCCTAGTATATCATAATAACAGTTCAACTATATCATAATAACAGTCCTACTATATCATAATAACAGCCCTACTATATCATAATAACAGTCCTACTATATCATATCATAATAACAGCCATACTATATCATAATAACAGCCCTAGTATATAATAATAACAGTACTACTATATCATAATAACAGTCCTACTATATCATAATAACAGTCCTACTATATCATAATAACATTCCTACTATATCATAATAACAGTCCTACTATATCATATCATAATAACAGCCATACTATATCATAATAACAGCCCTACTATATCATAATAACAGCCCTACTATTTCATATCATAATAATAGGGCTACTATATCATAATAACAGTCCTACTATATCATATCATAATAACAGCCATACTATTTCATATCATAATAACAGTCCTACTATATCATAATAACAGCCCTACTATTTCATATCATAATAACAGTCCTACTATATCATAATAACAGCCCTACTATATCATAATAACAGTCCTACTGAATCATAATATCAGTCCTACTATATCATATCATAATAACAGCCCTACTATATCATAATAACAGCCCTCTATATCATAATAACAGTCCTACTATATCATAATAACAGCCCTACTATATCATAATAACAGCCCTACTATATCATATCATAATAACAGTCCTACTATATCATAATAACAGCCCTACTATATCATAATAACAGTCCTGCTATATCACAATAACAGCCCTACTATATCATAATAACAGTCCTACTATATCATATCATAATAACAGCCCTACTATATCATAATAACAGTCCTACTATATCATAATAACAGCCCTACTATATCATAATAACAGTCCTACTATATCATAATAACAGTCCTACTATATCATAATAACAGCCCTACTATATCATATCATAATAACAGCCCTACTATATCATAATAACAGCCCTACTGTATCATATCATAATAACAGTCCTACTATATCATAATAACAGCCCTACTATATCATAATAACAGCCCTACTATATCATATCATAATAACAGTCCTACTATATCATAATAACAGCCCTACTATATCACAATAGCAGCCCTACTATATCATAATATCAGTCCTACTAAATCATATCATAATAACAGCCCTACTATATCATAATAACAGCCCTACTATATCACAATAAGAGGCCTACTATATCATAATATCAGTCCTACTAAATCATATCATAATAACGGCCCTACTATATCATAATAACAGCCCTACTTTATCATATCATAATAACAGCCCTACTATATCATAATAACAGCCTTACTATATCATAATAACAGTCCTACTATATCATAATAACAGCCCTACTATATCATAATAACAGCCCTACTCTATCATAATAACAGCCTACTATATCATAATAACAGCCCTAATATATCATAATAACATCCCTACTATATCAGAATAACAGCCCTACTTTATCATATCATAATAACAGCCCTACTATATCATAATAACAGCCCTACTATATCATAATAACAGTCCAACTATATCATAATAAGTGTCCTACTATATCATATCATAATAACAGTCCTACTATATCATAATAACAGCCCTACTATATCATATCATAATAACAGTCCTACTATATCATAATAACAGCCCTACTATATCATAATAATAGCCCCACTATATCATAATAACAGCCCTACTATATCATAATACCAGCCCTACTGTATCATAATAACAGTCTTACTATATCATAATAACAGCCCTACTATATCATAATAACAGTCGTACTATATCATAATAACATCCCTACTATATCATAATAACAGCCCTACTATATCATAATAACAGCCCTACTATATCATAATAACAGTGCTACTATATCATAATGTCAGTCCTACTATATCATATCATAATAACAGCCCTACTATATCATAATAACAGCCCTAGTATATCATAATAACAGTCCTACTATATCATATCATAATAACAGCCCTACTATATCATAATAACAGTCCTACTATATCATAACAGTCCTACTATATCATAATAACAGTCCTAGTATATCATAATAACAGTTCAACTATATCATAATAACAGTCCTACTATATCATAATAACAGCCCTACTATATCATAATAACAGTCCTACTATATCATATCATAATAACAGCCATACTATATCATAATAACAGCCCTAGTATATAATAATAACAGTACTACTATATCATAATAACAGTCCTACTATATCATAATAACAGTCCTACTATATCATAATAACATTCCTACTATATCATAATAACAGTCCTACTATATCATATCATAATAACAGCCATACTATTTCATATCATAATAATAGGGCTACTATATCATAATAACAGTCCTACTATATCATATCATAATAACAGCCATACTATATCATATCATAATAACAGTCCTACTATATCATAATAACAGCCCTACTATTTCATATCATAATAACAGTCCTACTAAATCATAATAACAGCCCTACTATATCATAATAACAGTCCTACTGAATCATAATATCAGTCCTATTATATCATATCATAATAACAGCCCTACTATATCATAATAACAGTCCTACTATATCATAATAACAGTCATACTATATCATAATATCAGTCCTACTATATCATATCATAATAACAGCCCTACTATATCATAATAACAGTCCTACTATATCATAATAATAGTCCTACTATATCATAATAACAGCCCTACTATATCATAATAACAGTGCTACTATATCATATCATAATAACAGCCCTAGTATATCATAATAACAGTCCTACTATATCATATCATAATAACAGCCATACTATGTCATAATAACAGCCCTACTATATCATAATAACAGTCCTACTATATCATAATAACAGTCCTACTATATCATAATAACAGTCCAACTATATCATATCATAATAACAGCCCAACTATATCATAATAACAGTACTACTATATCATAATAACAGCCCTACTATATCATATCATAATAACAGCCCTACTATATCATAATAACAGCCCTACTATATCATATCATAATAACAGTCCTACTATATCATAATAACAGCCCTACTATATCATAATAACAGCCCTACTATATCATATCATAATAACAGTCCTACTATATCATAATAACAGCCCTACTATATCACAATAGCAGCCCTACTATATCATAATATCAGTCCTACTAAATCATATCATAATAACAGCCCTACTATATCATAATAACAGCCCTACTATATCACAATAAGAGGCCTACTATATCATAATATCAGTCCTACTAAATCATATCATAATAACGGCCCTACTATATCATAATAACAGCCCTACTTTATCATATCATAATAACAGCCCTACTATATCATAATAACAGCCTTACTATATCATAATAACAGTCCTACTATATCATAATAACAGCCCTACTATATCATAATAACAGCCCTACTCTATCATAATAACAGCCTACTATATCATAATAACAGCCCTAATATATCATAATAACATCCCTACTATATCAGAATAACAGCCCTACTTTATCATATCATAATAACAGCCCTACTATATCATAATAACAGCCCTACTATATCATAATAACAGTCCAACTATATCATAATAAGTGTCCTACTATATCATATCATAATAACAGCCCTACTATATCATAATAATAGCCCCACTATATCATAATAACAGCCCTACTATATCATAATACCAGCCCTACTGTATCATAATAACAGTCTTACTATATCATAATAACAGCCCTACTATATCATAATAACAGTCCTACTATATCATAATAACATCCCTACTATATCATAATAACAGCCCTACTATATCATAATAACAGCTCTACTATATCATAATAACAGTGCTACTATATCATAATGTCAGTCCTACTATATCATATCATAATAACAGCCCTACTATATCATAATAACAGCCCTAGTATATCATAATAACAGTCCTACTATATCATATCATAATAACAGCCCTACTATATCATAATAACAGTCCTACTATATCATAACAGTCCTACTATATCATAATAACAGTCCTAGTATATCATAATAACAGTTCAACTATATCATAATAACAGTCCTACTATATCATAATAACAGCCCTACTATATCATAATAACAGTCCTACTATATCATATCATAATAACAGCCATACTATATCATAATAACAGCCCTAGTATATAATAATAACAGTACTACTATATCATAATAACAGTCCTACTATATCATAATAACAGTCCTACTATATCATAATAACATTCCTACTATATCATAATAACAGTCCTACTATATCATATCATAATAACAGCCATACTATATCATAATAACAGCCCTACTATATCATAATAACAGCCCTACTATTTCATATCATAATAATAGGGCTACTATATCATAATAACAGTCCTACTATATCATATCATAATAACAGCCATACTATATCATATCATAATAACAGTCCTACTATATCATAATAACAGCCCTACTATTTCATATCATAATAACAGTCCTACTATATCATAATAACAGCCCTACTATATCATAATAACAGTCCTACTGAATCATAATATCAGTCCTACTATATCATATCATAATAACAGCCCTACTATATCATAATAACAGTCCTACTATATCATAATAACAGTCCTACTATATCATAATATCAGTCCTACTATATCATATCATAATAACAGCCCTACTATATCATAATAACAGTCCTACTATATCATAATAATAGTCCTACTATATCATAATAACAGCCCTACTATATCATAATAACAGTGCTACTATATCATATCATAATAACAGCCCTAGTACATCATAATAACAGTCCTACTATATCATATCATAATAACAGCCATACTATGTCATAATAACAGCCCTACTATATCATAATAACAGCCCTACTATATCATAATAACAGTCCTACTATATCATAATAACAGTCCTACTATATCATAATAACAGTCCAACTATATCATATCATAATAAAAGCCCAACTATATCATAATAACAGTACTACTATATCATAATAACAGCCCTACTATATCATACTAACAGTCCTACTATATCATAATAACATCCCTACTATATCATAATAACAGCCCTACTAAATCATAATAACAGTTCTACTATATCATAATAACATCCGTACTATATCATAATAACAGTCCTACTATATCATAATAACAGTCCTACTATATCATAATAACAGCCCTACTATATCATAATACCAGCCATACTATATCATAATAACAGCCCTACTATATCATAATAACTGCCCTACTATATCATAATAACAGCCCTACTATATCATAATAACAGTCCTACTATATCATAATAACAGTCCTACTATATCATAATAATAGGGCTACTATATCATAATAACAGTCCTACTATATCATATCATAATAACAGCCCTACTATATCATAATAACAGTCCTACTATATCATAATAACAGTCCTACTATATCATAATAATAGGGCTACTATATCATAATAACAGTCCTACTATATCATATCATAATAACAGCCATACTATATCATAATAACAGCCCTACTATATCATAATAACAGCCCTACTATTTCATATCATAACAATAGGGCTGCTATATCATAATAACAGTCCTACTATATCACATCATAATAACAGCCATACTATATCATATCATAATAACAGTCCTACTATATCATAATAACAGCCCTACTATTTCATATCATAATAACAGCCCTACTATATCATAATAACAGCCCTACTATATCATAATAACAGTCCTACTATATCATAATAACATCCCTACTATATCATAATAACAGTCCTACTATATCATAATAACAGCCCTACTATATCATAATACCAGCCCTACTATATCATATCATAATAACAGTACTACTATATCATAATAACAGTCCTACTATATCATAATAACATCCCTACTATATCATAATAACATTCCTACTATATCATAATAACAGTCCTACTATATCATAATAACAGTCCTACTATATCATAATAACAGCCCTACTATATCATAATAACAGCCCTACTATATCATAATAACAGCCCTACTATATCAAAATAACAGCCCTACTATATCATAATAACAGCACACTATATCATATCATAATAACAGCCCTACTATATCATAATAACAGCCCTACTATATCATAATAACAGCCCTACTATATCATAATAACAGTCCTACTATATCAAAATAACAGCCCTACTGTGTCATAATAACAGTCCTACTATATCATATCATAATAACAGCCCTACTATATCAAAATAACAGTCCTACTATATCATAATAACAGCCCTACTATATCATAATAACAGCCCTACTATATCATAATAACAGCTCTACTATATCATAATAACAGCCCTACTATATCATAATAACAG
Organism: Salvelinus fontinalis; assembly: GCF_029448725.1. NCBI lineage: Eukaryota > Metazoa > Chordata > Actinopteri > Salmoniformes > Salmonidae > Salvelinus > Salvelinus fontinalis. The sequence continues at coordinate 93,341 of NW_026600909.1, forward strand.
CCCTACTATATCATAATAACAGCCCTACTATATCATAATAACAGTCCTACTATATCATAATAACAGCACTACTATATCATAATAACAGCCCTACTATATCATAATAACATCCCTACTATATCATATCATAATAACAGCCCTACTATATCATAATAACAGCCCTACTATATCATAATAACAGCTCTACTATATCATAATAACAGTCCTACTATATCATAATAACAGCCCTACTATATGATATCATAATAACAGCCCTACTATATCATATCATAATAACAGTCCTACTATATCATAATATCAGTCCTACTAAATCATATCATAATAACAGCCCTACTATATCATAATAACAGCCCTACTATATCATAATAACAGCCCTACAATATCATAATAACAGCCCTACTATATCATAATAACATCCCTACTATATCATATCATAATAACAGTCCTACTATATCATAATAACAGCCCTACTATATCATAATAACAGCCCTACTATATCATAATAACAGCCCTACTATATCATAATAACATCCCTACTATATCATATCATAATAACAGCCCTACTATATCATAATAACAGCCCTACTATATCATAATAACAGCCCTACTATATCATAATAACAGCCCTACTATATCATAATAACAGTCCTACTATATCATAATAACATCACTGCTATATCATAATAACAGTCCTACTATATCATAATAACATCCCTGCTATATCACAATAAAAGTCCTACTATATCATAATAACAGCCCTACTATATCATATCATAATAACAGCCCTACTATATCATAATAACAGCCCTACTATATCATAATAACAGCCCTACTATATCATAATAACAGTCCTACTATATCATAATAACATCCCTGCTATATCATAATAAAAGTCCTACTATATCATAATAACAGCCCTACTATATCATAATAACTGTCCTACTATGTCATAATAAATGTCCTACTATATCATAATAACAGCCCTACTATATCATAATAACAGTCCTGCTATATCACAATAACAGCCCTACTATATCATAATAACAGTCCTACTATATCATAATAACAGTCCTACTATATCATAATAACAGTCCTACTATATCATAATAACAGTCCTACTATATCATAATAACAGCCCTACTATATCATATCATAATAACAGTCCTACTTTTGCATATCATAATAACAGCCCTACTATATCATAATAACAGCCCTACTATATCAAAATAACTGCCCTACTATATCATAATAACAGCCCTACTATATCATAATAACAGCCCTACTATATCATAATAACAGTCCTTCTATATAATAATAACAGCCCTACTATATCATAATAACAGCCCTACTATATCATAATACCAGCCCTACTATATCATAATAACAGCCCTACTATATCATAATAACAGCCCTACTATATCATAATAACAGTCCTACTATATCATAATAACAGTCCTACTATATCATAATAACAGTCCTACTATATCATATCATAATAACAGCCCTACTATATCATATCATAATAGCAGCCCTACTATATCATATCATAATAACAGTCCTACTATATCATATCATAATAGCATTCCTACTTTATCATATCATAATAACAGCCCTACTATATCATAATAACAGTCCTACTATATCATATCATAATCACAGCCCAACTATATCATAATAACAGACCTACTATATCATAATATCAGTCCTAATATATCATAATAACAGCCCTACCATATCATATCATAATAACAGCCATACTATATCATAATAACAGCCCTACTGTATCATAATATCAGCCCTACTATATCATAATAACAGTCCTACTATATCATAATAACAGCCCTACTATATCATAATAGCAGCCATACTATATCATAATAACAGTCCTACTATATCATAATAACAGTCCTGCTATATCATAATAACATCCCTACTATATCATAATAACAGTTCTACTATATCATAATAACAGTCCTACTATATCATAATAACAGCCCTACTATATCATAATAACAGTCATACTATATCATATCATAATAACAGCCATACTATATCATAATAACAGCCCTACTATATCATAATAACAGTACTACTATATCATAATAACAGTCCTACTATATCATAATAACAGTCCTACTATATCATAATAATAGGGCAACTATATCATAATAACAGTCCTACTATATCATATCATAATAACAGCCATACTATATCATAATAACAGCCCTACTATATCATAATAACAGCCCTACTATTTCATATCATAATAATAGGGCTACTATATCATAATAACAGTCCTACTATATCATATCATAATAACAGCCTACTATATCATATCATAATAACAGTCCTACTATATCATAATAACAGCCCTACTATTTCATATCATAATAACAGTCCTACTATATCATAATAACAGCCCTACTATATCATAATAACAGTTCTACTATATCATATCATAATAACAGTCCTACTATATCATAATAACAGCCCTACTATATCATAATAACAGCCCTACTATATCATAATACCAGCCATACTATATCATAATAACAGCCCTACTATATCATAATAACAGCCCTACTATATCATAATAACAGCCCTACTATATCATAATAACAGTCCTACTATATCATAATAACAGTCTTCCTATATCATAATAATAGGGCTACTATATCATAATAACAGTCCTACTATATCATATCATAATAACAGTCCTACTATATCATAATAACAGCCCTACTATATCATAATAACAGCCCTACTATATCATAATAACAGGCCTACTATATCATAATAACAGCCTCTACTATATCATAATAACAGCCCTACTATATCAAAATAACAGTCCTACTATATCATAATAACAGCCCTACTATATCATAATAACAGCCCTACTATTTCATATCATAATAATAGGGCTACTATATCATAATAACAGTCCTACTATATCATATCATAATAACAGCCATACTATATCATAATAACAGCCATACTATATCATAATAACAGCCCTACTATATCATAATAACAGCCCTACTATATCATAATAACAGCCCTACTATATCATAATAACAGTCCTACTATATCATAATAACAGTCTTCCTATATCATAATAATAGGGCTACTATATCATAATAACAGTCCTACTATATCACATCATAAAAACAGCCATACTATATCATATCATAATAACAGTCCTACTATATCATAATAACAGCCCTACTATTTCATATCATAATAACAGTCCTACTATATCATAATAACAGCCCTACTCTATCATAATAACAGTCCTACTATATCATAATAACAGTCCTACTATATCATAATAACAGTCCTACTATATCATAATAACATCCCTACTATATCATAATAACAGTCCTACTATATCATAATAACAGTCCTACTATATCATAATATCAGTCCTACTATATCATATCATAATAACAGCCCTACTATATCATAATAACAGTCCTACTATATCATAATAACATCCCTACTATATCATAATAACAGTCCTACTATATCATAATAACAGCCCTACTATATCATAATAACAGCCCTACTATATCATAATAACAGCCCTACTATATCAAAATAACAGCCCTACTATATCATAATAACAGCCTACTATATCATATCATAATAACAGCCCTACTATATCATAATAACAGCCCTACTATATCATAATAACAGCCCTACTATATCATAATAACAGTCCTACTATATCAAAATAACAGCCCTACTGTATCATAATAACAGCCCTACTATATCATATCATAATAACAGCCCTACTATATCATAATAACAGTCCTACTATATCATAATAACAGCCCTACTATATCATAATAACAGCCCTACTATATCATAATAACAGTCCTACTATATCATAATAACAGCCCTACTATATCATAATAACAGTCCTACTATATCATAATAACAGCCCTACTATATCATAATAACAGCCCTACTATATCATAATAACAGCCCTACTATATCATATCATAATAACAGCCCTACTATATCATAATAACAGCCCTACTATATTATAATAACAGCTCTACTATATCATAATAACAGTCCTACTATATCATAATAACAGCCCTACTATATCATATCATAATAACAGTCCTACTATATCATAATAACAGCCCTACTATATCATAATAACAGTTCTACTATATCATAATAACAGTCCTACTATATCATAATATCAGTCCTACTAAATCATATCATAATAACAGCCCTACTATATCATAATAACAGCCCTACTATATCATAATAACAGTCCTACTATATCATAATAACATCCCTACTATCTCATATCATAATAACAGTCCTACTATATCATAATAACAGCCCTACTATATCATAATTACAGTCCTACTATATCATAATAACAGCCCTACTATATCATATCATAATAACAGTCCTACTTTATCATATCATAATAACAGCCTACTATATCATAATAACAGCCCTACTATATCATAATAACAGCCCTACTATATCATAATAACAGCCCTACTATATCATAATAACTGTCCTACAATATCATAATAATAGCCCTACTATATCACAATATCAGTTCTACTATATCATATCATAATAACAGTCCTACTATATCATAATAACAGCCTTACTATATCATAATAACAGCCCTACTATATCATAATAACAGCCCTACTATATCATAATAACAGTCCTACTATATCATAATAACAGCCCTACTATATCATAATAACAGCCCTACTATATCATAATAACAGTCCTACTATATCATAATATCTGTCCTACTATATCATAATAACAGCTCTACTATATCATAATAACAGTCCTACTATATCATAATAACAGCCCTACTATATCATAATAACAGCCCTACTATATCATAATAACAGCCCTACTATATCATAATAACAGCCTTACTATATCATATCATAATAACAGCCCTACTATATCATAATAACAGTCCTACTATATCATATCATAATAACAGCCCTACTATATCATAATAACAGCCCTACTATATCATAATAACAGCCCTACTATATCATATCATAATAACAGCCCTACTATATCATAATAACAGCCCTACTATATCATAATAACAGCCCTACTATATCATAATAACAGTCCTACTATATCATAATAACAGCCCTACTATATCATAATAACAGTCCTACTATATCATAATAACAGTCCTACTATATCATAATAACAGTCCTACTATATCATAATAACAGCCCTACTATATCATAATAACAGTCCTACTTTATCATATCATAATAACAGCCCTACTATATCATAATAACAGCCCTACTATATGATATCATAATAACAGCCCTACTATATCATAATAACAGCCCTACTATATCATAATAACAGTCCTACTATATCATAATAACAGCCCTACTATATCATAATAACAGCCCTACTATATCATAATAACAGCCCTACTATATCATAATAACAGCCCTACTATATCATAATAACAGTCCTACTATATCATAATAACAGCCCTACTATATCATAATAACAGTCCTACTATATCATATCATAATAACAGCCCCACTATATCATAATAACAGCCCTACTATATCATAATAACAGTCCTACTATATCATAATAACAGCCCTACTATATCATAATAACAGCTCCTACTATATCATAATAACAGCCCTACTATATCATAATAACAGCCCTACTATATCATAATAACAGCCCTACTATATCATAATAACAGTCCTACTATATCATAATAACAGCCCTACTATATCATAATAACAGCCCTACTATATCATAATAACAGCCCTACTATATCATAATAACAGTCCTACTATATCATAATAACAGCCCTACTATATCATAATAACAGTCCTACTATATCATAATAACAGCCCTACTATATCATAATAACAGTCCTACTATATCATAATAACAGTCCTACTATATCATAATAACAGTCCTACTATATCATAATAACAGCCCTACTATATCATAATAACAGCCCTACTATATCATAATAACAGCTCTACTATATCATAATAACAGCCCTACTATATCAAAATAACAGTCCTACTATATCATAATAACAGCCCTACTATATCATAATAACAGCCCTACTATATCATATCATAATAACAGCCCTACTATATCATAATAACAGTCCTACTATATCATAATAACAGCCCTACTATATCATAATAACAGTCCTACTATATCATATCATAATAACAGTCCTACTATATCATAATAACAGCCCTACTATATCATAATAACAGCCCTACTATATCATAATAACAGCCCTACTATATCATAATAACAGCCCTACTATATCATAATAACAGCCCTACTATATCATAATAACAGCCCTACTATATCATAATAACAGTCCTACTATATCATAATAACAGCCCTACTATATCATAATAACAGTCCTACTATATCATAATAACAGCCCTACTATATCATAATAACAGTCCTACTATATCATAATAACAGTCCTACTATATCATAATAACAGTCCTACTATATCATAATAACAGTCCTACTATATCATAATAACAGTCCTACTATATCATAATAACAGTCCTACTATATCATAATAACAGCCCTACTATATCATAATAACAGCCCTACTATATCATAATAACAGCCCTACTATATCATAATAACAGTCCTACTATATCATAATAACAGCCCTACTATATCATAATATCAGTTCTACTATATCATATCATAATAACAGTCCTACTATATCATAATAACAGCCCTACTATATCATAATAACAGCCCTACTATATCATAATATCAGTCCTACTAAATCATATCATAATAACAGCCCTACTATATCATAATAACAGCCCTACTATATCATATCATAATATCAGTCCTACTAAATCATATCATAATAACAGCCCTACTATATCATAATAACAGCCCTACTATATCATAATAACAGCCCTACTATATCATAATAACAGCCCTACTATATCATAATAACAGCCCTACTATATCATAATAACAGCCCTACTATATCATAATAACAGCCCAACTCTATCATAATAACAGCCTACTATATCATAATAACAGCCCTACTATATCATAATAACATCCCTACTATATCATAATAACAGCCCTACTTATCATATCATAATAACAGCCCTACTATATCATAATAACAGCCCTACTATATCATAATAACAGTCCTACTATATCATAATAACAGTCCTACTATATCATAATAACAGCCCTACTATATCATAATAACAGCCCTACTATATCATAATACCAGTGTCCTACTATCTCGTATCATAATAACAGTCCTACTATATCATAATAACAGCCCTACTATATCATATCATAATAACAGCCCTACTATATCATAATAACAGCCCTACTATATCATAATAACAGCCCTACTATATCATAATAACAGCCCTACTATATCATAATAACAGCCCTACTATATCATAATAACAGCCCTACTATATCATAATATACAGCCCTACTATATCATAATAACAGCCCTACTATATCATAATAACAGCCCTACTTATCATATCATAATAACAGCCCTACTATATCATAATAACAGCCCTACTATATCATAATAACAGCCCTACTATATCATAATAACAGTCCTACTATATCATATCATAATAACAGCCCCACTATATCATAATAACAGCCCTACTATATCATAATAACAGTCCTACTATATCATAATAACAGCCTACTAACTCATATCATAATAACAGGCCTACTACTATCATATCATAATAACAGCCCTACTATATCATAATAACAGCCCTACTATATCATAATAACAGTCCTACTATATCATAATAACAGTCCTACTATATCATAATAACAGCCCTACTATATCATAATAACAGCCCTACTATATCATAATAACAGCCCTACTATATCATAATAACAGCCCTACTATATCATAATAACAGTCCTACTATATCATAATAACAGCCCTACTATATCATAATAACAGTCCTACTATATCATAATAACAGCCCTACTATATCATATCATAATAACAGTCCTACTATATCATAATAACAGCCCTACTATATCATAATAACAGCCCTACTATATCATAATAACAGCCCTACTATATCATAATAACAGCCCTACTATATCATAATAACAGTCCTACTATATCATAATAACAGCCCTACTATATCATAATAACAGCCCTACTATATCATAATAATCAGTCCTACTAATATCATAATAACAGCCCTACTATATCATAATAACAGTCCTACTATATCATAATAACAGCCTACTATATCATATCATAATAACAGCCCTACTATATCATAATAACAGTCCTACTATATCATAATAACAGTCCTACTATATCATAATAACAGCCCTACTATATCATAATAACAGCCCTACTATATCATATCATAATAACAGCCCTACTATATCATAATAACAGCCCTACTATATCATAATAACAGCCCTACTATATCATAATAACAGTCCTACTATATCATAATAACAGTCCTACTATATCATAATAACAGTCCTACTTATCATATCATAATAACAGTCCTACTATATCATAATAACAGCCCTA
>NW_026600910.1:0-41124 GCF_029448725.1 Salvelinus fontinalis
AATTGTAAGAGCTGTCGCTCTCCTCATCCTCAGATGAGGTGAGGAGAGAAGGATCTTCTGACCAAAATGCGGAGTCTGGGAAATATGCCATCTTTATTATATTTATAAACGATGCAGATGGCAACACGAAAACTAAACAAAACACTTTCAAACTACAAAATAACAAAATAACGACGTAGAACGAAAACCTGAACATAAACTTACATAACTGAAACGTAAACTCACGAACAGGCAACAGACGACATCGAAACAAAACGAACAGCCAAACAGTCCCGTTTGTGAATATACATCGAAAACGACACGAAGACATCACAGGAGACAATCACCCACAAACACACAGTGATAATGCCCTACCTAAATATGACTCTTGATTAGAGGAAAATGCAAACCACCTGCCTCTAATCAAGAGCCATACCAGGCACACCGAAACCAACATAGAAACAGATAACATAGACTGCCCACCCAAAACACATGCCCTGACCATAAACACATAAAAAACAACATAAAACAGGTCAGGACTGTTACAGTACCCCCCCCTCAAGATGCGCACGCCGGGCGCACAAGCACAAAGTCCAGGGGAGGGTCCGGGTGGGCAGTTGACCACGGTGGTGGTTCCGGCTCAGGACGCTGTCCCCATACCACCATAGTCACTCCCCTCTTCTTTCTACCCCTTCTAATGCCCACCCTAACACTACCTTCCCCTAAATAAACAGCTAGCACCAGGACAAGGGGCAGCACCGGGACAAGGGGTAGCACCGGGACAAGGGGCAGCACCAGAACAAGGGGCAGCACCGGGACAAGGGGCAGCACCGGGACAAGGGGCAGCACCGGGACAAGGGGCAGCACCGGGACAAGGGGCAGCACCGGGACAAGGGGCAGCACCGGGACAAGGGGCAGCACCGGGACAAGGGGCAGCACCGGGACAAGGGGCAGCACCGGGACAAGGGGCAACACCGGGACAAGGGGCAGATCCCGGCTGAAGGACTCTGGCAGGTCCTGTTTGGACGGCTCTGGCAGGTCCATGCTGGCTGACGGCTCTCTACGCTCATGGCAGGCTGACGGCTCTTGACGCTCATGGCAGGCTGACGGCTCTCGACGCTCATGGCAGGCTGACGGCTCTCGACGCTCATGGCAGGCTAACGGCTCTCGACGCTCATGGCGCTCTGACGGCTCTGGCTGCTCATGGCTCTCTGACGGCTCTGGCTGCTCATGGCTCTCTGACGGCTCTGGCTGCTCATGGCTCTTTGACGGCTCTGGCTGCTCATGGCTCTCTGACGGCTCTGGCTGCTCATGGCTCTCTGACGGCTCTGGCTGCTCATGGCTCGCTGACGGCTCTGGCAGATCCTGTCTGGTTGGCGGCTCTGGCAGATCCTGTCTGGTTGGCGGCTCTGGCAGATCCTGTCTGATTGGCGGCTCTGGCAGATCCTGTCTGATTGGCGGCTCTGGCAGATCCTGTCTGGCTGACGGCTCTAGCGGCTCCTGTCTGGCTGACGGCTCTAGCGGCTCCTGTCTGGCGGATGGCTCTGTAGGCTCATGGCAGACGGGCGGCTTTGCAGGCTCATGGCAGACGGGCGGCTTTGCAGGCTCATGGCAGACGGATGGCTCAGACGGCGCTGGGGAGACGGATGGCTCAGATGGCGCTGGAGAGACGGATGGCTCAGATGGCGCTGGGGAGACGGATGGCTCAGATGGCGCTGGGGAGACGGATGGCTCAGATGGCGCTGGGGAGACGGATGGCTCAGATGGCGCTGGGGAGACAGATAGCTCTGTAGAGAGGAGAAGGAGAGACAGCCTGGTGCGTGGTCTAGGCACCGGCTGCGCTGGAGAGGAGGAAACAGCAGGAGAGAGAACCCGGAGAGACAGCCTGGTACGGGGGGCTGCCACCGGAGGACTGGTACATGGAGGTGGCACCGGATATACCGGACCGTGAAGGAGGACACGTGCTCTTGAGCACCGAGCCTCCCCAACCCTACCAGGTTGAATGAACCCCGTAGCCCTGCCAGTGCGGCGAGGTGGAATAGCCCGCACTGGGCTATGCAGGCGAACCGGGGACACCACCTGTAAGGCTGGTGCCATGTACACCGGCCCGAGGAGACGTACTGGAGACCAGCTACGTTGGGCCGGCTTCATGGCACCCGGCTCGATGCCCAACCTAGCCCTCCCAGTGCGGCAAGGTGGAATAGCCCGCACTGGGCTAAGCACGCGTACTGGGGACACCGTGCGCTTTACCGCATAACACGGTGTCTTACCAGTACGACGCCTTCTACCTCCACGGTAAGCACGGGGAGTTGGCTCGGGTATCCTACCCGGCTTTGCCACACTCCTCGTGTGCCCCCCCCCAAGAAATTTTTGGGTCTTACTCACGGGCTCCCAACCGCGTCGTCGCGCTGCCTCCTCATACCAGCGCTCCTGGGCTGTGGCTGCCCTCTTCTCCTCCTTAGGACGGCGATATTCCCCTGGTTGAGCCCAAGGTCCTCTACCGTCCAATATCTCCTCCCAAGTCCAGAAATCCTTATTGCTCCGTCGAGCATTCCCATACCGCTTGGTCTCTGTATTTTGGTGGGTGATTCTGTAAGAGCTGTCGCTCTCCTCATCCTCAGATGAGGTGAGGAGAGAAGGATCTTCTGACCAAAATGCGGAGTCTGGGAAATATGCCATCTTTATTATATTTATAAACGATGCAGATGGCAACACGAAAACTAAACAAAACACTTTCAAACTACAAAATAACAAAATAACGACGTAGAACGAAAACCTGAACATAAACTTACATAACTGAAACGTAAACTCACGAACAGGCAACAGACGACATCGAAACAAAACGAACAGCCAAACAGTCCCGTTTGTGAATATACATCGAAAACGACACGAAGACATCACAGGAGACAATCACCCACAAACACACAGTGATAATGCCCTACCTAAATATGACTCTTGATTAGAGGAAAATGCAAACCACCTGCCTCTAATCAAGAGCCATACCAGGCACACCGAAACCAACATAGAAACAGATAACATAGACTGCCCACCCAAAACACATGCCCTGACCATAAACACATAAAAAACAACATAAAACAGGTCAGGACTGTTACAATAATGCTTGTCGTAATTCTCAAATCAGTCAAATGTATCAGCCTCTCTAGGTCAAGACTAGGCCTACATACAAACTCAATGGGCCATTAGTTGAGGCATTCTACCTTACATTCTACCTTAAATATATGTCTATATTTGGCTCTGCTTTTTCATATACATGAAACTCAAGGTCAAAGCACACCTCTTAGGTGTTCTCTATTGACCTGGAACCATATCTCAACAGTAGAGGAAGTGTGTGTTATCCGGTTTGCTCTGTGTGTTGCAGAGGAAAGCCACATCACTTGAGCAGAGTACTCACTCAGGAAATAAGTCAATCAGTAACTGCATCTAAACTAGGAAGAGATAGCAGTGTTGCCGTGCAAGGATTTCTCTTTTCTGTTTCCTCTACATCTGTTTGTTCATTCTAATATGATGTCAACATGATTCATTTGTATCAAAAAGTCACAATTATTCACAATATTTCAATTTTTTAATCAACTGTTTTTCAAAATAAATCTTATTATTTACTGTTTTAACAATTGTTTTCAGATTATTATTTTTATAATTCACGTTGGCCTATATGTTAATGCCAGCTGAAGAACTGAACCACTAGTGTTACAAGGTAAGTGAATTACATGATTTTTACAAGCAGATACTGTATGTTGTTGAATGTTGATGTAATGGTTATCAATATTGTTCAGTGAGTATCTTTGATTATTGATGTCCTTATTGTTTAACTTTATTTGTTCTTCTGCTTAAACAAAACAGTTGTATGGCTTTCCTATCATGGATCAATCACTATATCAAGTGTTTGTCTGTACTTGACCACTTCTCTACTGAAGTGTGTGTGTATGAGTGGTTTTGATTACAGTATACCTGCAGTTTGTCCCCTTTTGGGGCATAGATGGATAACATCACTTTAATTTAGCTTTACAAAGCTTTATTTGTCCTTACATTTTATTTTACACAATAATAGTGTTGCATGTGACTTATGTACAGGCCTACTCTATGCTACTTGACTAAAGTCCATCATGTGTCATTTGAGAGAGCATACACTGTCTGCTCATAAACCACCTCTTAACTTTTCAGGAAGTGTTAACGTGCACGTCTGTCTGCTTCTGCCCATGTCGTACTGTTAGCTATTGGAAACGGAGAATTATCAAAATAATATAAATGTGAGTTAAACATCATTATTTTACAAGGCACAGTTGATTTAAAATGCATGTGTAATCACTATCAAATGTAATCTCTATAACCTGGGATTCCTGTGTTACTGGTTCCTTCACTTCCTTGTTACAACGTACATAGAGTGTTTATGAATACTGTAACTCATTCTAAGCTAGTCTATAACATGGATGAGGATAATGACAACGACAGAGGTATAGTAATATTCTATAAATGGTGTATTATTGTGAATGGTATGGGTCACTTTAAGTGTATAAACCATGGTGACCTAATTTAACCTGCACCATCATTTAACCTGCGTTAATATGTTTCAATGCAAGACAGCTAAAGAACAGCATGTGAGAGGAAACCTCTGAGAGACGACATTAAAACAAAGTTACTCGCCTGTGCAATGGCGAGTGAACGCTCCCCAAACGTTCATGGTAAGTAAATTCCAGTTCAGCTTTCCTGAATGTTTAGCCTACATTTGGACATGTTATTACTTTTTGATAATTCCTTCCTTTACACAGCGTGTGTTTGAAACACATTGTGTTAGTTAGACTGTGTGCTGAGCTTGTATCTGATGATTACCCTCTGATGCAGGGGGTCCTCCTCCCCAGTCAGATCTTAGACTCCTGCTGCTTGGAAGAGTAGGAGCTGGGAAGAGTACAGTAGCCAAAACCATCCTGGGCAGAGATAACTTCCGGAGTGAAGGAGGCATGTGTGTGAAGAAGCAGGGTGAGGTGGCTGGAAGGACTGTCACCGTGGTGGACACCCCGGGCTGGAACACTGTGAAGTACACGTCCACACACATCAAACAAGAAATGAAGAATAGTGTGACCCTATTGCCTCCAGGACCCCATGCTCTTCTTCTGGTGGTTCCCATGGGCGACCCTCTCTCCTCCGCAGAAAGAAAGGCAATTCGGTATCACATGGAGCTATTGTCAGTTAGGGCATGGAGGTTTACCATGGTCTTGTTTGTCAGTGAGGCTGAGGAGAAATGCACATCCATTGAACAGAATCAGATGATCGACAGAGCAAAAAGTATTCTAGCGAAATGTGGAGACAGGCACCATCTCCTTGATTGTGGGAATTCTCCTCCCCAGATTTCTGAGCTCCTGGTAAAGATAGACGCCATGGTAGCAGAAAACCGTGAAGAATTCTTAATCCCCCAAGTATACTATGACCTGATGGAGACTACAATGCCAAGGGAAGTGACCGAGCTGAGAAGGATGTATGAAGACCGAGAGGACAGACTGAAACAGAAATACAAAACAGAGTTGAAGGAAAAGGAAGACGAGCTGAAGAAGTATAGAGAAGAAGAGAAGCCTAAAGAAAGGTTGATGAAGAGGACAAGTAGCAGTCAACTACTTCCCCCCAGTAGTAAGTATGATAAGTTTAAAATTGCTCCTAAAGTAATTTCCACTTTGACATTTCAGACTAGATTTGCCCTAATGAAAAATGTATCAACCACTACAGAACTGTCCTATAAAAATAATCCACATAATAATTCACATTTCCTATTGCTGCAGGTTTATTTTCCTGCTGTAGCAAACTGGCTCAAATTAAGATCCTACATCTGTAACGGTGTTCTGATTCATTAACTGTCTCTGTGTGTGTGTTTGTTCTTTGAAGTAAGCACAGAGAAGCAGGACCGGTCGGTAATGGCTGACCATCAGAAGGTGGACCTACAGGCCGTCAAGCAAGGATACAGGGAAGAGGCCTTGTCTGTGGTGGCCCACTACGTCAAACCACTAATAGTGATTATGACTGCTGTAGTGGGGGCACTCATGGGAGCAGTTGCAGGTGCACAACATGGAACACTTGGCGCGTGTATTGGGATTCCTATAGGCATTATTTTGTCTGTTCTTGTGAGTTACGCTGTCCGTGGAGCCGCCACAGCAGCAAGGGATATTTCCATCAAAGTCAAAGCTGAGGAAAATGAAAGCCAGAGGAGAGAAGAGAGAGCAGACTTCTTCTTAGATTCTCCAAAATCTAAAAGATTTGATAAGGATCAGTGACACTCTTTTGGATGTCAGCACTATTCTATTGCTACAGTGTGTCGTGTATGGACTGTGCTGTATGGACTGTGCTGTATGGACTGTGCTGTATGGACTGTGCTGTATGGACTGTGCTGTATGGACTGCCACTCTCATGGTTCACCTGACTTGACTGGCTGACCCCAGTGAAGAGACAGGACAGACTGCCCAGCAAACCGGGAACATACCCAGAACATAAGAAAGGGTTTTTATACAACATTAGGACGTTCTCCTAACATTCACAAAAACGCACCACATCTGTAACAACCACCATTCCCCAAACAGTTTCGTTATGTTTCCTGGTAATGTAATAACACAATGTACCAGCAATGTTTTTAGAACATACTGCTGCAACAAAATGTATGCGCAATGTTCTGGGAACGTTCTTGCAACATCAGGCGAATGTTTTATACAAACATTGTATAATCATCAGCGCAACTGGACAGTTTTTGTGTTATGAGAACATTTGCCGCAACCTAACAAATGTTCTGGGAATTTTCAGAGAAACAATTTTGGTTTGTTAGACGCCCTCTCGCCCTCTCTCGCCCTCTCTCTCCCTCTCTCTCTCTCGCCCTCTCTATCTCTCGCCCTCTCTCTCCCTCTCTCTCTCTCGCCCTCTCTATCTCTCGCCCTCTCTCTCACCCTCTCTCTCTCTCACCCTCTCTCTCTCACCCTCTCTCTGTCACCCTCTCTCTCTCTCTCTCTCTCGCCCTCTCTCTCTCACCCTCTCGCCCTCTCTCTCTCTCTCTCTCTCTCTCTCTGTGTGTAACTGATGGTTGTTGTTGAGAGGTTTTTATTATTGTGTGGGGGTGAATGTCTGCACCCTTTGCGACCTGATGGACTGTGTTGATCTGAGTCCTACTATACTATTATCTGGTGTAGTCATGTTATCCAGTAGCTGTAGATGTATATCAGTAGTAGAATCTTTCTGTACAAACAGCAAGGGAATTTACTCAAACGAAAGGGCAGTTTGCTCTGGATTTACTCTGACAGCCGCGGAAGAGAAGGATGGTAGCAGACTTGAGAACTTCGGGAAGACATGAATCATATTCTTCTCAGCTTTTTAAATGATCACTGTTCAAGGATTTCACAGAGACACATTTAACATACAGCACAGTAGGCTTGAGCACGAATGCATATATTTCAGTGAATTAAATAAACAAATGTGAGATGCCACATACTCTTTTGCAATAAAAAAGGTGATACATTGTAAGGATGAATTCAAAACGGTTCTGTTTTCATATTGTACTTTATTTCAAAACTGTATCACCACAGAATTCCCTCTGTTGACCCACAGTTTTCTCATACTGTATTTGTTCACTCAAAAGTCTGCACTGAAGCGCTCACTAAACCCACCTTATTACAGTGCACCTCACCCTGGTACCCAGCTAACCAGGAGATTTTTGCACTGAACATTCTATTCTATACTTAATTCATCTTTAACATGATATAAAAAATTAAACACAAATCCTAGTATAGAAGCCTATGTGTCTTTGTTTGAATGTTTTCTCTAAATGAAACTAAATGTTTTCATATTATGATTGTTTAAATTAACACATTTGCTGACAATATGTTACAGACGTGTTTAATATGTTATATGTACACCCTCTATTCGAATACTTATGAAATGCACGTTGTTATATTGTAACGATCGTCGTAATCCTCCTCCTCGGACGAGGAGGAGAGGCGAGAAGGATAAGACCAATATGCAGAGTGGTTAGTGTCCATGATTATTTAATGAATACAGACTGAACACTTAACATACAAAAACAACAAACGTGTTAAACCGCAAACAGTCCCGTGTGGTGCGACATACACAGACACGCGATACAACCACCCACAGCCACCACGTGAATCACAGGCTGCCTAAGTATGATTCTCAATCAGGGACAACGATTGACAGCTGTCTCTGATTGAGAATCATACCCGGCCGAACACAAACAACCCAACAAGAAAAAACACATCGACAACCCACCCCAACTCACGCCCTGACCAACTAAAATAATACAAAAGAAAGGAAAAACAGGTCAGGAACGTGACATAACCCCCCCCTTAAGGTGCGAACTCTGGGCGCACCAGCATAAAGTCTAGGGGAGGGTCTGGGTGGGCGTCTGTCCACGTTGGCGGCTCTGGCGCTGGTCGTGGTCCCCACCCCACCATAGTCAAACCCCGCTTCCTTGGCCTCCTCCCAATGGCCACCCTCCATGTCAATCCCACTCTACCAAAGGGCAGCACCGGACTGAGGGGAAGCACCAGACTGAGGGGCAGCACCGGAATGAGGGGCAGATCCTGGCTGGCTGGCTCTGGCGGATCCTGGCTGGCTGGCTCTGGCGGATCCTGGCTGGCTGGCTCTGGCGGATCCTGGCTGGACGGCTCTGGCTGGATCCTGGCTGGACGGCTCTGGCGGATCCTGGCTGGCTGGCTCTGGCGGATCCTGGCCGGCTGGCTCTGGCGGCTCCTGGCTGGCTGGCTCTGGCGGCTCCTGGCTGGACGGCTCTGGCTGGTCCTGGCTGGACGGCTCTGGCTGGTCCTGGCTGGACGCCTCTGGCTGGTCCTGGCTGGACGGCTCATAACAGACGGACAGCTCTGACGGCTCGGGACAGACAAACAGCTCTGACGGTGCTGTGCAGGCAGACAGTTCATACAGCGCTGGGCAGGCAGACAGCTCAGACACTGGCTGCGCTGGAGAGGAGGAAGGCTCTGACAGCGCTGGACAGGTGGGAGTAGCTGGAGAGAGAACCCGGAGAGACAGCCTGGTGCGGGGGGCTGCCACCGGTGGACTGGTACGTGGAGGTGGCACCGGGTATACCGGACCGTGAAGGAGGACACGCACTCTTGAGCACCGAGCCTGCCCAACCTTACCAGGTTGAATGGTCCCCGTAGCCCTGCTAGTGCGGCGAGGTGGAATAGCCCGCACTGGGCTATGCTGGCAAACCGGGGACACCATTCGTAAGGCTGGTGCCATGTATGCCGGCCCGAGGAGACGGACTGGAGGCCAGATGCGTTGAACCGGCTTCATGACATCCGGCTCGATGCCCAACTTAGCCCTACCAGTGCGGCGAGGTGGAATAGCCCGCACTGGGCTAAGCACGCGTACTGGGGACACCGTGCGCTTTACCGCATAACACGGTGTCTGACCAGTACGGCGCCCTCTCACTCCACGGTAAGCACGGGGAGTTGGCTCAGGTATCCTACCCGGCTTTGCCACACTCCTCGTGTGCCTCCCCCAAGAAATGTTTGGGTCTGACTCTCGGGCTCCCAACCGCGTCGCCGCGCTGCCTCCTCATACCAGCGCCTCTCTGCCTTCGCTGCCTCCAGCTCCGCCTTGGGACGGCGATATTCCCCTGGCTGAGCCCAGGGTCCTTTGCCGTCCAGGATCTCCTCCCAAGTCCAGGAGTCCTGGGTTTCTTCCCACTGCTGTCGCCTCCCTTCTCCACTCCGCTTGGTCCTAGATTGGTGGGTGGTTCTGTACCTGTTCGTGCGTTCCTCGTGTATTTGTAAGTTCTCATGTTTTAGGTCAGTCTACGTCGTTTTGTTGTTTTGTAATTTTCCAAGTGTTTTTCGTGTTCGTCCTCGTCTTTAAATAAATGCATTATGTATTCAAAACCCGCTGCATTTTGGTCTGATCCCTACTCCTCCTCTTCAGACGAAGAGGAGGAGAGAAACCGTTACAGAACTACCCACCATACAAGGATCAAGCAGCGGGGAAAAGGGCAGTCTGTGTTGTTTGTTCTATGTTAAGTGTCATGTTTAATTGACCTTGTATGGCTCTCAATCAGAGGCAGGTGTTTTATGTTTTCCTCTGATTGAGAACCATATATAGGGAGGTTGTTTCACATTGTTTGTTGTGGGTGGTTGTCTTCCGTGTCTGTATGTATGTTCGTACCACACGGGACTGTAGCGTTGGTTTGTAGTCTGTACCTGTTCGTGCTTTCTTCGTGTATTTGTAAGTTCTCATGTTTAAGGTCAGTCTACGTCGTTTTGTAATTTTACAAGTGTTTTTCGTGTTCGTCTTCGTCTTTAAATAAATTCATTATGTATTCACAACCCGCTGCATTTTGGTCTGATCCCTACTCCTCCTCTTCAGATGAAGAGGAGGAGAGAAACCGTTACATATATTTGGTAACACTTACTTATTTTCCATCGACTCCAACCCCATTCAATGCATTGTGGGTGGAGCTATGTCTACATAAGGGTGCTAATTTAAAAAACTCACACAAGCTCTGACGAAGGCCGTGAGGCCGTTATGTAAAGCTTATTAAAGAGTAGTGATACAAGCAAGAGCATTGTGCGGGTTTCTTCTTTTTTCTCATCTGACAATATGTTTAAAAAAAATATATACATAATCAGATTTCTTTGGATAGAAAATATACTCTAACCAAAAATGTAGCAGAACACACGTGCAGCTTGCTCCTCACATTGCACTGCAACATCATTCTGGATCTTGAACTTCTGTTGGTCATACTATTACTCCAATTCATGCTCAAACCTGTATGATAATCCAAAATAAATCTTTGGCACCTGCACGGATCGAAAGGTGAAATGTCGAGCACAGGATTATAGGGCACTGGTGTAATGAGGACAAAACAAAGAAACATGGCACGCAAGGAAGAGGCTGACAGCAGGCCATAAACAACAGGACATAAACAACAGGCCATAAACAACAGGCCATAAACAACAGGCCATAAACAACTGGTCATAAACAGCAGGACATAAACAACAGGCCATAAACAGCAGGACATAAACAACAGGCCATAAACAGCAGGACATAAACAACAGGCCATAAACAACTGGCCATAAACAACTGGTCATATACAGCAGGACATAAACAACAGGCCATAAACAACAGGCCATAAACAGCAGGACATAAACAGCAGGACATAAACAACTGGTCATATACAGCAGGACATAAACAACAGGCCATAAACAGCAGGACATAAACAGCAGGACATAAACAACAGGCCATAAACAACTGGCCATAAACAACAGGACATAAACAACTGGCCATAAACAGCAGGACATAAACAACAGGCCATAAACAACAGGCCATAAACAACAGGCCATAAACAGCAGGACATAAACAACTGGCCATAAACAACAGGACATAAACAACAGGCCATAAACAACTGGCCATAAACAACAGGACATAAACAACTGGCCATAAACAGCAGGACATAAACAACAGGCCATAAACAACAGGCCATAAACAACAGGCCATAAACAGCAGGACATAAACAACTGGCCATAAACAGCAGGCCATAAACAGCAGGACATAAACAACAGGCCATAAACAACTGGCCATAAACAACAGGCCATAAACAACAGGCCATAAACAACAGGACATAAACAACTGGCCATAAACAACAGGACATAAACAACTGGCCATAAACAACAGGCCATAAACAACAGGCCATAAACAACAGGACATAAACAACTGGCCATAAACAACAGGCCATAAACAACAGGACATAAACAACTGGCCATAAACAACAGGCCATAAACAACAGGCCATAAACAACAGGACATAAACAACTGGCCATAAACAACAGGCCATAAACAACAGGCCATAAACAACAGGACATAAACAACTGGCCATGAACAACAGGCCATAAACAACAGGCCATAAACAACAGGACATAAACAACAGGCCATAAACAACAGGACATAAACAACAGGCCATAAACAACAGGCCATAAACAACAGGACATAAACAACTGGCCATAAACAACAGGACATAAACAACTGGCCATAAACAACAGGCCATAAACAACAGGCCATAAACAACAGGACATAAACAACTGGCCATAAACAACAGGACATAAACAACAGGCCATAAACAACTGGCCATAAACAACAGGACATAAACAACTGGCCATAAACAGCAGGACATAAACAACAGGCCATAAACAACAGGCCATAAACAACAGGCCATAAACAGCAGGACATAAACAACTGGCCATAAACAGCAGGCCATAAACAGCAGGACATAAACAACAGGCCATAAACAACTGGCCATAAACAACAGGCCATAAACAACAGGCCATAAACAACAGGACATAAACAACTGGCCATAAACAACAGGACATAAACAACAGGACATAAACAACAGGCCATAAACAGCAGGACATAAACAACAGGCCATAAACAACAGGCCATAAACAGCAGGACATAAACAACAGGCCATAAACAACAGGCCATAAACAACAGGACATAAACAACAGGCCATAAACAACAGGCCATAAACAGCAGGACATAAACAACAGGCCATAAACAACAGGCCATAAACAACAGGCCATAAACAGCAGGACATAAACAACAGGACATAAACAACAGGCCATAAACAACTGGCCATAAACAGCAGGACATAAACAGCAGGACATAAACAACAGGCCATAAACAACAGGACATAAACAACTGGCCATAAACAGCAGGACATAAACAACAGGCCATAAACAACAGGCCATAAACAACTGGCCATAAACAGCAGGACATAAACAACAGGCCATAAACAACAGGCCATAAACAACTGGCCATAAACAACAGGACATAAACAACAGGACATAAACAACTGGCCATAAACAACAGGACATAAACAGCAGGACATAAACAACAGGCCATAAACAGCAGGACATAAACAACAGGCCATAAACAACAGGCCATAAACAACAGGACATAAACAACAGGCCATAAACAACAGGACATAAACAACAGGCCATAAACAACAGGCCATAAACAACAGGACATAAACAGCAGGACATTAACAACAGGCCATAAACAGCAGGACATAAACAGCAGGCCATAAACAACAGGCCATAAACAACAGGACATAAACAACAGGACATAAACAGCAGGACATAAACAACAGGCCATAAACAGCAGGACATAAACAGCAGGCCATAAACAACAGGCCATAAACAACTGGCCATAAACAGCAGGACATAAACAACAGGACATAAACAGCAGGACATAAACAGCAACCACTGGTAAGAAGATATAAAGGGGGTGAAATTAGATTGAAACATGGCTGAGTCTGGGGGTCATAGTGGGGGGTCGAAACATAGCTGAGTCTAGGGGTCATAGTGGGGGGTCAAAACATGGCGGAGTCTAGGGGTCATAGTGGGGGGTCGAAACATAGCTAAGTCTAGGGGTCATAGTGGGGGGTCGAAACATAGCTGAGTCTAGGGGTCATAGTGGGGGGTCAAAACATGGCGGAGTCTGGGGGTCATAGTGGGGGGTCAAAACATGGCGGAGTCAGGGGGTCATAGTGGGGGTCAAAACATGGCGGAGTCAGGGGGTCATAGTGGGGGGCCAAAACATGGCTGAGTCTGGGGGTCATAGTAGGGGATCAATGTGAAAACCTGAATTGAAGAGGTGGGAAGCTACAGGTTGCTCCCCCCAACTGTGCATATGAATTAATGACACTAGCTAAATACAGAGGTAACGTTACAATAAATCCCAACTAATGTGGCTTGGGGCAACTCCCTGAGCTCTGCATACAAATGTTGTTCTGTTGAAACAGCCCAATAATGATGGGTGAGTACTGCAATCAATCAATCAAATGATTTATATTATATTTCTTTATAAAGCCTTTTTTACATCAGCAGTAGTCACACGATGCTTTACAGATGCCCAGTCTAAAACCCCAAAGAGCCAGCAATGCAGAAGCAGAAGCACAGTGGGCAGAACACCAGGCTCAGAGGGCTGCCAGTCCTATTCTGGCTGTACCATTATAAACTTAATTTATATTAATACAGTACTTTCTGTAGTCATGTATGTTGTCTGTGTTTTTCCCCCCTGATTTTAAGTGACTGATGATGCAGAAGACATGTTTAAGAGGCTAAAAGAGGAACTGGTTCTAAACAGAACCAGGAACTACATGAGCTGAAAGCAGACCTAAACAGAACCAGGAACTAAATGAGCTGAAAGCAGAGGTGGACATGCAGAAGCAATACGAGCAGAAAGCAGAGGTGGACAGAGGTGTGCAGAAGCAGTACGAGCTGAAAGCTGAGTTTGAAAGACTGTTTCAGGAACAGGAGGTGACGAAAGTTCCTGCTGTCTATATTTGTATTCTGCACATTTTACAGTGGAGACTGGTGTTGTATAGCATTGAAAAACTCAGTTGGCTTTGCACAATGCACATTATGGGCTTTGTGCATTTTATAACATTTAAGATAAAATCCTATTCTATTATAAATGTTCATTGTATAATAAAGATATCATCTTTAAATTATCGTCTGCTTGAGATCTGTGTACTGGACTGTAATACAGTGGCCAATATGCTCCTCCTGAATATGGCGTCTTCTGCTCTGATTTTACGTCACGGGGGGCGTTCCCATTTTATGCAGAATTCAGTACGGCGCTATGGTGTCACTTGACGTTTCGGATTTTACGCACGAAACCCCTTTGCTGTATTCCCGCAAGTAATATGCTCTTGCTTTACGTTCATTTAGCCTAGGCTTATTTTGTGAAATTCGTTGATATTTTGTCAAAATATAATTTAATTGAAATGTATGTTACATTCGAAATGCGATAGGTCTGTGTGTGAGTGAGAGACGATACCAAATGGGCTTTTCAGACAGACGACGGCGAAGACCCGATCCATGAACTGCTTGATATCGACCTCGTTTTATTTGTCATATTCTATTCAAGGTTCTGTATTCTGATGTCGACAACATGAGAAAGGCATTCATAAAACACGTCAAAAGGTTTCCGTGGCTTACCAACGTAACCCTCTACGGTTGCCTGTTTGCCGGTGGGGATTTCGTTCACCAGTTGTTCTCGCGCAATGACAAAATAGACTGGAGGCACACGCGCAATGTGTCAGTGGTCGCTTTCAGTTTCCATGGCAACTTTAACTTCTTCTGGATGCGGTTTTTGGAGCGCAGATTTCCCGGGAATTCGGTCAGGATGGTTGTGCGTAAACTTTTCTTGGACCAGACCACAGCCGCTCCTCTGGCCACTAGTGTATTCTACACAGGTTAGTCAGAGCGATCGAGAACAAAGTTCACTCTGTCTGTATATATGTAGGCCTAACTGAGGTCACTAGAAAGACTCGAACAAATGTGAGCTCCATATATGACATTTCGGATATTTAAAACCTACTAATGTTGGTTTCAACAAAATAAAGTAGCCATTCAAGTCAATTGTTGTTTCTAAATGTAGGCTAGTAGATATTTGACTAAACACACTGAGCTGTGTTCTCCCTAGGGGTGAGTTTCTTGGAGGGCAAAGAGGACATTTTCCAGGACTGGAGGGAGAAGTTCCTGAATACATATAAGGTGAGTCTATAGTCTGAAGAGAAATTCCAATCATGCCTGCCGTTATAGGGTCCTGTTTTACTGGTCAGGTCAGTCAGTTGGTTAGGAAAAAACCCTGCCACTACTCAGTAGTGATGCGGAGGTTGACTCATAACCCGCAGTGCCGGCTATGTTATGCGTGATGATTGTGAGGCGCTATACAAATTCGATAGTCACAAGACGACTTTAAATAGGGAAGTTCAAGGGAACTGTAGCCTACTGTTCAGACGGGTTAAATGGAAGCTGAAATCGGGGCGTCAGGTAGCCTTGGACTAGTAACTGAAAGGTTGCAAGCTCGAATCCCCGAGCTAAAAAGGTAAACATCTGACGTTCTGCCCCTGAACAAGGCACTGTTCCTAGGCCATCATTGAAAATAAGAATTTGTTCTCAACTGACTTGCCTGATTAAATAAAGTATATATTTTTTTTAATCTGGCAGACTGTAGGTCTATAACCTCCAGTGGTTGAAAAAGTACCCAGTTGTCATACTTGAGTAAATATTTACTTGATTAAAAGTATTTGGTTTAGAATATACTTAAGTATCAAAGTAAATGTAATTACAACAATATACTTAAGTATCAAAATAAAAGTATAAATCATTTCAAATTCCTTTTAATAAGCAAACCAGATACCTTTAATAAGCAAACAATTGTCTTATTTTTATGTATTTACAGATAGCCAGAGGCACACTCCAACATTCCAACATAATTTACATTTAGTGAGTCCGCCAGATCAGAGGCAGTAGGGATGACCAGGGATGTTCTGTTGATAAGTGCGTGAATTTGACAATTTTCCTGTCCTGCTAAGCATTCAAAATGTAACTTTTGAGTGTCAAGGAAAATTTATGGAGAGAAAGTACATTAGTTTCTGTAGGAACATAGTGAAGTAAAAGTGAAAGTAGTCAAAAATATAAATAGTAATGTAAAGTACAGATGCCCCCAAAAATTACATAAGTACTACTTTCAAGTATTTTTACTTAAGTACTTTACACCACTGATAACCTCTCACATAGCCTTAATATTAACTACTGCAGAGTAGTACTTTCTGGCAGTAAAATAATACACCAAATGTAGGCAAAATGTTGCCTTGGGAACAGGAGTGGAGAAATATGATACATTTTTTTTAGCATCTTGAGAGAATGAGAATGCTCAGTTAGATATCATCTGTAGAGGTGGTATCTTTATCGGCGTCATAAAATATTAGTATTTCAACCACATAAAATATGCAAGCCTATCTGAAATCTTATCAGAAACATGTTGGGTCTTTTCACAGCTTTCTATTTCCTTACAACCAGTCAAACTGATGCCATTTGGACATTTTGCACAGGAAATCTTTCCCATTTAGTTTTTTTGTTGAGTTATTGTATTTTCTCCACGGTCCCTAAACATCTTTGCTCCGTGAAAGAAGATGACAGAGAAAACTTTACTGATGTCATCTAGATTGAAGCATTCATTCTATCGATTTATGACATTCTGGTGAGCAAGGGGTTATTCAGTCTTCTAGGGCAACATATAATGACAGAAGAGAAGCTGAATGTATCTAATTATAGACAAGTTGACTAACAAATAGCCTACCAAAATGTCAAAAAATATAAGTAGAAACATCTAAACCAGGGGTGTCAAACTCAAATACCCAGTGGGCCAAAATGTAAAACCTGAACAAAGTCGCGGGCCAACATTGAACAAATGAACCTTTTAATATGGACCCAAACAAGTTTTGCTTTAACATTGAATATGGAACAAGCATCGCTTATTACCATACAATATATAATTTAATAGTGGAGACATGCAAAATCGAATTTTAAATGAAAAAACACATCAATGGCATTCATTTATTAAACAAATAAAATTTAAATAAAAATCGTATGCCTCTTTTTTATTTGCAGCCTTCTGATTTAAATACCAAAATAAACTTTTTCCACTAGCTAATCATTTTACAAATAAAATGATAATAAATCAATCAACCATTCAAGCCCATGCCTTGTAGCAAGAAAAAGTGCACAAAGAAAACGTTAGTTATTGCACACTGATCTAATCTGATGTGCCCAAGCCAGATACCTGGCATCTCTTCTTGCTAGTTGCTAGTTCATCAATGTCTGGGCTCAGGCTCTGAGCTGAAGAAATCTACTGTGTTCCTGCTCAGGCTCACGTTTGAAAATGCTTACTTTTTCTCTGGGCATACGATGTCACAAACGTTCATCATGCTCTTTTTCACGAACTCTCCCTCATTAAAGGGCCGGGCTGATTTTGCGATCTCTGCTGCCACTATATAACTAGCCTTTACAGCAGCCTCACTTTGTGATGTGGCTTTTTTGAACATATTCTGTTGTGAAACCAAACTTCTTTTCATCTCCTCTACTTTCTGGCTCCTTTGAGTCATGTCCAGGTCCTTGTATTTGTCATGGTGTTTCGTTTCATAGTGTCGTCTAATGTTGTACTCCTTACTTACAGCCACGTTGACTCCACAAACAAGACAAACAGGTTTGTCTTTTACATATGTAAACAGATATTCTGCCTCCCACTTGTCCAGAAAGCTCCAGAAAGCGCGATTTTTGGGAAGGGTAGCGCTGACAGTTGTAGCGTCTATGTTGCTATGACTTCTGTCACAGAGGAGAGGGCGTTTCTGGGTCCTGTCCTGATTGGCGCGCAAAAACAACAGCAGAGCATTATGGGATTCGTAGTATTAGCGGTGAATGCGCTGTATAATACCGTTGGGCCAGCTCTAGTAGTAATTTGGTATTGTCTCGCGGGCCAAGTATAATTACCCCCCGCGGGCCAGAGTTTGACACCCATGATCTAAACCATTCAACAACAAGAAATCCTGCACAAACTGTCCAAAAATTGTTTACGCCATCTTTGACTGTAGCCTACAATGCATTTTCTATATTTGCATGTTAGATTTTCACTTTATCACATATAGTCAGCCCCCCTTCTTTTTTTCTTTCTTTTTTGGGGGGGAGGGGAGGTACTTTTCACCCCTTTTTCTCCCCAATTTCGTGTTATCCAATTGGTAGTTACAGTCTTGTCCCATCGCTGCAACTCCCGTACGGACTCGGGAGAGGCGACGGTCGAGAGCCATGCGTCCTCTGAAACACGACCCCGCCAAGCCGACTTGCTTCTTGACACACTGCTCGCTTAACCCAGAAGGCAGCCGCACCAATGTGTCGGAGGAAACACCGTACTGCTGGTGACCGAAGTCAGCGTGCATGCACCCGGCCCACCACAAGGAGTCGCTAGAGCGCAATGGGACAAGAACTTCCCAGCCGCCTACCCTCCCCTAACCTGGAGCTGTCTAAAAACAGCCCAAAGTCTAAAAACATGGACAAAGTCTGATCTTGTAATGGTTGCTATGCTTTTCTCTTGCAGACTGGACTCATGTTCTGGCCATTCATGCAGGTAAATGACTGTCTTTGTATAATCATATCTTAGTGTATATGAAAGCGTTGAACATACGCACATCCTATCCACCCAGTACTACTAACTTGAACAATGTCAATCATTATGATTTCATGATATATTTACTGTATCCCATGAACATTTATAAATGTACAATGAACAAGACTTTGCTCTCTCACCTACCTCCCACTCTTCCTCCTCTCCCCTCATCTCCTCTTTCCCCTCTCTCCTAGTTCCTGAACTTTTCCATGGTGCCTCTGTACATGCGGACCACCTTCACAGGGTGCTGTGCCTTCGTGTGGGCCACCTTCCTGTGTTTTTCACGTCAGAGTGGGGACGGCACGGCTGACGCCGCCCTCGCATGGATGTTTACTCCAAAACAGGATACGACGACAGAGCCTGAAGCGGAGAAACTAGGGCCCAAAGTGGACCACACAGGGCCAAAAGTGGACCAGACAGGGCCCAAACTAGACACAGAAGGACCCAAACCGGAGAACCCAAGCTCCAAACAGGAGACACAAACACCCACTGTTAAGCAGGACGACCAAGCACGAACAAAGGAGGTGGAGGCTAGTTTGAACAAGGGCGCACAAACCTAGCCAGGAGAAGGGACCACAGACAAGCACTGACTCAAAATGAATCTCTGGTAGATTCTAGTTCTATAGAACCTTCAGATAAGAATACTGTCTATTTAGGAATCTTATATCTCAAAATGTTCTCATCTCGAAACGTTCAATTCCAATGTGCTATGCTACTGCACAAGATGTCGGCAGAGTGTAACGTATTGCTATACAAAGAGGCTTTGTATTTATTGAAATTGTTATTGATAACAATTGAATCCAGCATTCTTAAACAAACCATACTTGAACATAGAAGTGCTTGTACTAGTTGATAATCAATGCTCGATATAGATTTTTGCTTGATATTATTATCCGTTAAAAAATGTTTGAAAAGATTTTCCATTGCACGTCCTGAATGAACATAACTCTGAAGTGGCTCCTACGCAGATGATATTCACATCACAGATCTGCTTCCCCTCAGAATCTGCTTCCCCAAGCAGACATCTGTGTCCACCCTCCTCCTCCTCCTCCTCCTCATCAAGCAGACGTCTGTCCACCCTCCTCCTTCTTTCAAGGCTCTCATTATGCGGACCAGTTGATTGATAAACAGATGTTCAGGGTATTGATTAGGCAGTTTGTTTTAATGCAATTAGTGTGATTACACTGGGTTAATTAGAATATGTGTCTGGCTTGGCTCTGCCAATGATGACAGTGAAGCTACGTTGATAGGGGAGCCTGGTATTTCTTTTAATAGTGATTGTGGAAACTGGGGAGGATCAAATTGTACTGTATGTCTGAATAACTGGGATTACAGTAGATATTGTGTGGA
Organism: Salvelinus fontinalis; assembly: GCF_029448725.1. Lineage (NCBI taxonomy): Eukaryota > Metazoa > Chordata > Actinopteri > Salmoniformes > Salmonidae > Salvelinus > Salvelinus fontinalis. The sequence continues at coordinate 20,355 of NW_026600910.1, forward strand.
GAACGCTGAAACTACTGCTGTTGTCATGATATATATTATATTTCCTATCATGTCTGTACATGATCCAACTAGTACATAATGTTTAGCAGGGCATTATGTACCTGTCGGTACTATATGGCTATATTCAATTGTTTTTATCTGTGGGATCAATCTAAAAACATATCTGTATTTCTACTAGTACACAATTGTTATACATTGTAATATGATTAATATGATATTTCACTAAATATTTCGAATGTAGGCCTATTGGTGCACATCAATCAAAGTCTATTGTGAGACTAACCTTGCCTCAGATTAAATATATTTATTATTGTAAATTAAAATAAAAACATCATCAATACTGATCTATTCTCTTTTTTAATTAATCTCTTAACACGTTTATTTTACACATCAAAAACGTCCAAGTGAAACTGATTATTGGCCCAGTCATGTGCATCAACATAGCAACAGCCTATTGGTTCAACAGCGTGAAATGAGTCATCACGTCAGAGCCATATTGAACAGACCCCTAACAGGGTCCCACCTGCTCTGGCTACTCAGCTTCAATGCATAGCCCTGGAGTATCTTAAATTCTTTGACATTCACTCGTTTGAAGGACTTGCTATTTCGAGAGTGATACTGTATTAGTGAAACATTTTCCTATAAATGTAAGCCTTCTGCTCCACATATTCAGCACCTAGGCCTAGTGATATCTTGACATCTTCATTGAAAAAAATGCTATTGCTAGAAATTCTTCTAATAAATAATTGTATGGACAACTAGTAGAAACGTATAGAAAATGTCGATTTCCAGCTTTGTATTTGACAAATATGACACTGTTTCAATGCCGTTTTTCTCCCTTTCTCTGGTTCGCAATGCGCGTGCGCTCTGCATCCATCTGTGTACCACACATCGAGGAATTTGTAAGCTTAAATAAAGATGCTCAACGTATCGGCTCCGTGGTGCCTTCGAATCGGCGAAACTGATTTATCCTGAAAGGAAAACAGAAGAGCAGAACTCAATATAGGATTTTAACAAACCTTTCCACAACCCATTAAAGTCATAGTGTATCATAAATCAATTCCAGCTATGGAATTGAAGAAATCAATTTCCGATACCGAGCGCTCATTGAAGAGCTACGGCTCTGTATCCGAAACGGAATGGACAAAAGACAAAGGTGAGCGTCATTCATTGCAAAGTAACGTTTTGGCCTGTTATAATGGTTGTTGCTCTGTGCAGAATAAAGCATGTGGTTTCTGATAGGGGGTGTTGCGTTACAAAACATCACCCGTTAATTGCAATGAGTCCGTGCGTCTTTATTGTTTCCTGAATGTCATTCCCAGTGCCTTGAAAATGGACTGGAGACATCTCCATGCATGTGCTTTGCTTTCAATGCATTTTGGAGGTGCATTTGACCAGTTATTCACTGATAATAACCATATCATTACTATTTGAGAAGGTCTTTCTCATTTACAATAGCTTACCCACTGTATTAACAGTATATATTACAATAGCACAAAGGAGAGGAGCACCGAAATGTATACACGTATGTAATGCCCCATTTCTACTAGCCTATTTCCATAACACTAAAGAAGGACTGAAATATGCACAGCTCTTCGCTTTCAGCTGACTGTACATTCCAAAGTTGTCTGACTGGGTCTTTGGCCTAATATATTGAACAGCACCCCTTCCAGTCGATGGATGCAGCAGGGTAGAACAAGCTAGAAGCCTACCTGCTGGGCTGTGAGTGTGTGAGTCAATACCAGCATTACCAGCACTGATACCAGCAAGAAAGATGATATAAACAAACTGTAGAGACAGGCAAGAGATTTTCATCCTCCTCCTTTTCATCCTTTTTTATCAGTAAGATATCAATGCATTATGAAAGGTCTTTCGAAGGAAGATACATTTTAAGATAAATGTTTCAATAATGTTGTTTATATGACATGCCATGTTCATTGTTCTTAATTTTACTGGTATCTATTTGTGATATTATGTGTAGGCTAGGCCAGTGCCACGAAGCTGTCATCAGAACAGTATGATATATGTCTAATAATACAGACATAAAAAGGGTCATGGGGGATAAACAGAGGTCAGAGGTGAGAGGTCAGAGGTCAGGAATGCAGTCATAACAAGAGGTCATATTGTGTGCTTTATGTAACCAGATCCAGAGCAGAGAATCCTGTCATGAGTCAGCCTCACACACCTACGGGGTTTAAGTTCAATATTCACTTGAATTAAACCGGTAGTTATGTTTCACTGTTTATTTTGTGTAGGGCTGTCTGTGTGACATCTGTATAGGCCTAATTGCAATTATGACTGTTTATCTGCATTCAGATGCTCACAATTTCTTCCTGTGCTATTTGACCATAACAACCTGAAACAAACTTTCAACAGAAATCAGCCCATTGGATCTTGGAATAATATATTCTTTGAGTGTCCTCTTCGTTAATTCCATTGTTAGAATAGGAATGAAAAGGAGAGACGAGAGGAGAGTGGGGTGCAGAAAGTCTGAGATTAATTCTTCAGCTCATGAATATGAATAGAAGAAGACTGCATCTATTTTTAGAGATAGACTCTCTGTCCCCATTCTCCTTCCCCATCTCCTTCCCCACCCCCCCACACACACACCTATTCATCATTCATCATTCCTTTCCCCTGTTTCCTCCTTGTGTATTACAACTTTCAACTTCCATCTGTGTTGGGAGACGCATAGCTGGATACTAAAACACAGTGGGGAACATTACAATGAACACAGTACTTCTGGGCCCTGTTCATTAGGAGGAAAGCAGACTGAAACAGGGAGGGGCTACCAGACTTTGTACAATAAGAAAAGCTCATGTTCGTTTTCCATTACAAAACCTTTTTTTTAAATCCATTGCATGCCCTAATGAACATAGCCCTGAAGTGGCTGCTACGCAGATAATATTCACATGACAGATCTGCTTCTCCTCATCAAGCAGACATCTGTCCACCCTCCTCCTTTTGTCAAGGCTCTCATTATGCTGATCAGTTGATTGATAAACAGATGTTCAGGGTATTGATTAGGCAGTTTGTTTTAATGCAATTAGTTTGATTACATTGGGTTAATAACTAGCTTGGCTCTGCCAGTGATGACAGTGAAGCTACATTGATAGGGAAGCCTGGTATTTCTTCTAATAGTCACTGTGGGGACTGGGGAGGATCAAATGATGCTGTTACTGTATAGATTTAGAGCTGGATTCAATCCGTATCGCAGAAGATCTGCATTAAAATGTCAAGGTATTTTCCGATTGAGCCGGTATATACAGTGTTTACCACAAACGCGGGAACATTGCCTTTAAATTTCAGCTATAAGGCGGGTCTTCCGTGATACTTCAGCGATTATTATTATTTGGGATTTTGCTTTTCGGTGCAGTTCTGTCTGTAGGCCATACTGTGTCTGTTTTCCTGTAGTAGGTTTAGCATGATTCTTACTTTGTCTTTCAATGGTGCCTTCCATGCTGCCCACACTAGCATACCACGAAGAATGCATGCCCAACACATTGCTGTATACTAATTGGAATGGTGCTGTGTATGTTGGAACAGAGCCTCAGTCTTCCATACTTATTAACATTTACCATGTAGCCAGGAGTTTATCTGAACACCCCCATGAGTAATATCTTTCTCCTCTCTAATCCTGCTGATGGCTGAATGTGGACTACTGAGTACGGGAGTGTGTGCTGACTGAGTATGTACTGCGTTAAGAGAACTTCCTCACTTTAGATCCTTTGTGTGTTATTCATTACAGACCTGGCTCTCTGCCATCATAATGGGCCAGTCAGGATTTAGTGTGGCTCGGTCCTATTGACAGTCAGCAGCAAATTGTGTGTGTGTGTGTCTTTGTGTGAGGTAGAAAGAGTAGCGAGGGAGAGAAAGGTAGGAAGAGGAGGGGCGAGAGGGAGAGGGAGAGAACGATAGAGAGAGCAGTGAGGGGTAGAGAAACAGAGAGAGAAACCACTTGGTATGAATCCTCCACAGTTTACCACACTGTGTTATTGACTGCAGAGACAACTATGTCGGTATCAGCGTTGTTTTCATGCTGCGGTTACCACAGCAGGGAAAACACTGGGCCGCTACTTTTCATTCAAGGACTCGACGTCAAGCTAAGCATCTCATCAGCTCATCAGTCTCATCCGCTATGAACAGTCACAGGATGCAATTTCGCTTCTTGTTACATTTGTCTTAGACAAAAACAGTCACTCAAATGAATGTCAAAATCTCACCCAGGCAAAGATAAACAATAGAGAGACAAAATTGAGGTGACATCATTTTTCGTTAGTTAATTCCAAGATTTGGAACGCCACTACTTTCCCTTTTGTCGATGGTCTTTAAGAGTCCTGCCTCCACATTAGCACCGTGTAAAGGTCTCTGGATGGATCGCATTACCAGTAGTTGGTTGAGGAGTCACAGAACAGTCAGTTCACCATTCTGGTCTCGTAGCCTGTCTCTCCATAGAGAAAATCTGTCTGGAAGGCCTGTCTCCCAGCAGTACTGTACAGTCCGTCCTAACCCTGAGTGAAATATTCACTTCCTGCCTAGTGGGGGATGGGAGGCTGTAGTTTACAATGGATGTCCAAGGTGTGACATTAGAGGATAGGTGGTTGCCCCCTAGGCCTATGCCACAGGAGGTTGGTGGAACCTTAATTGGGGAGGACGGGCTCGTGCTAATGACTGGAGCGGAATTAGTGGAATGGTAACAAATAGATCAAACACATGGATTCCAGATGTTTAATGCCATTCCATTTCCGTCGTTCCGGCTGTCATTACGAGCCGTTCTCCCTTCAGCAGCCTCCTGTGACCTATGCACTCTTTCTGACAATGGTAGCGTGATGATTATTCTGTTGCTTAGTGCTATTGACTGCAATATGCGTTTATCAATCGCCCCCAGTTTGCTTTCTTTCTGACATAGGTTACACATTGGAGAAGACTAGGATTATTGTTAGTAGTGTGTTCAGTTGACATTTGGATTGCGATGATCATTTAGTTGCTTATGCTGGCTTCACGGGCTCGTGGAAAATGGGTGTAACGGTCCTGACCTGTTTTATGTTGTTTTTGTATGTGTTTATGGTCAGGGCGTGTGTTTTGGGTGGGCAGTCTATGTTTTCTGTTTCTATGTTGGTTTTGGGTTGCCTGGTATGGCTCTTAATTAGAGGCAGGTGGTTTGCGTTTTCCTCTAATTAAGAGTCATATTTAGGTAGGGTGTTCTCACTGTTTGTTTGTGGGTGATTGTCTTCCGTATCTGTGTTATGTCTTGCACCATACGGGACTGTTCGGTTGTTCGTTTCGTTTCGATGTAGTCTGTTTCCTGTCCGTAAGTGTTACGTTTAGTTATGTAAGTTTATGTTCAGGTTTCGTCTACGTCGTTTTCTTGTTTTGTATTTTTGAAAGTGTTTTGTTTTTTCGTGTTGCCATCGTCGTGTTAAATAAAAGATGGCTTATTTCCCTAATGCTGCATTTTGGTCTGATGATCCTTCTCTCCTCTCCTCGTCCGAGGATGAGGAGAGCGACAGCACTTACAGAATCACCCACCACGCTAGGACCAAGCGGCAAGGGAAAACTCAACGGAGTAAGGAACAGGGCAACAAGGACTCCTGGACTTGGGAGGAAATATTGGACGGGAGAGGTCCATGGGCACAGCCGGGAGAGTATCGCCGTCCCAAAGCTGAGCTGGAGGCACTGAGGAGAGTAGAGGCTACTGGAGAGAGGAACCGGAGTTATGTGGGAACGCGTCTGGCACGGAAGCCCAAAAAGCCCGTAAGTAACACCCAAAAATTTCTTGGGGGGGGGGGGGGCTAAGAGGTAGTGGGCCAAGGGCAGGTAGGAGACCTGTGCCCACTTCCCAGGCTTACCGTGGAGAGCGGGAGTACGGGCAGGCGCCGTGTTACGCAGTAGAGCGCACGGTGTCTCCTGTACGAGTGCATAGCCCAGTGCGGGTTATTCCACCTCCCCGCACTGGCAGGGCTAGATTGGGTATTGAGCCAGGTGTCATGAGGCCGGCTCAACGCGTCTGGTCTCCAGTGCGTCTCCTCGGGCCGGCATACATGGCACCTGCCTTACGCATGGTTTCCCCGGTTCGCCTACATAGGCCGGTGCGGGTTATTCCACCTCCCCGCACTGGTCGGGTGACCGGGAGCATTCAACCAGGTAGGGTTGGGCAGGCTCAATGCTCAAGAGTGCCAGTACGCCTCCACGGTCCGGTATTTCCAGCGCCACCTCCCCGCCCCAGCCTAGTACCTACAGTGCCTACACTACGCACTAGGCTACCAGTGCGTCTCCTGAGCCCAGTTCCTCCTCCACGCACTCTCTCTGTAGTGCGTGTATCCAGTTCGGTGCCTCCAGTTCCGGCACCACGCACAAAGCCTCCTGTGCGTCTCCAAAGCCCTGTACACACTGTATCTTCTCCCCCTACTAATCCTGATGTGCTTGTCCTCAGCCCGGTGTCACCAGTGCCGATACCTCGCATCAGTTATAGAGTGGGCTTTGAGAGTACAGTGTGCCCTGTTCCTGCTCCCCGCACTAGTAGGAAGGTGCTTATCCTTAGCCCGGTGCCTCCAGTTCCGGCACCACGCACCAGGTCTACAGTGCGCCGTATCCGGCCAGAGCCATCCGTCTCACCAGCGCCATCTGAGCCATCCGTCTCCCCAGCGCCATCTGAGCCATCCGTCTCCTCAGCGCCATCTGAGCCATCCGTCTCCCCAGCGCCGTCTGAGCCATCCGTCTGCAATGAGCCTGCAAAGCCGCCCGTCTGCCATGAGCCTGCTAAGCCGCCCGTCTGCCATGAGCCTACAGAACCGTCTGCCAGACAGGAGCCGCTAGAGCCGTCTGCCAGACAGGAGCCGCTAGAGCCGCACGCCAGACAGGAGCCGCTAGAGCCGCACGCCAGACAGGAGCCGCCAGAGCCGCCCGCCAGACAGGATCTGCCAGAGCCGCCCGCCAGACAGGATCTGCCAGAGCCGCCAACCAGACAGGATCTGCCAGAGCCGCCAACCAGACAGGATCTGCCAGAGCCGCCAACCAGACAGGATCTGCCAGAGCCGCCAGCGAGCCATGAGCAGCCAGAGCCGTCAGAGAGCCATGAGCGTCGAGAGCCGTCAGCCTGCCATGAGCGTCGAGAGCCGTCAGCCTGCCATGAGCGTCGAGAGCCGTCAGCCTGCCATGAGCGTCGAGAGCCGTCAGCCTGCCATGAGCGTCGAGAGCCGTCAGCCTGCCATGAGCGTCGAGAGCCGTCAGCCTGCCATGAGCGTCGAGAGCCGTCAGCCTGCCATGAGCGTCGAGAGCCGTCAGCCTGCCATGAGCGTCGAGAGCCGTCAGCCAGCCATGAGCGTCAAGAGCCGTTCAGTCAGGATCTGCCTGAGTATATCAGCCGGGACCTGCCCCTTGTCCCGGTGCTGCCCCTTGTCCCGGTGCTCCCCCTTGTCCCGGTGCTGCCCCTTGTCCCGGTGCTGCCCCTTATCCCGGTGCTGCCCCTTATCCCGGTGCTGCCCCTTATCCCGGTGCTGCCCCTTGTCCCGGTGCTGCCCCTTATCCCGGTGCTGCCCCTTATCCCGGTGCTGCCCCTTGTCCCGGTGCTGCCCCTTGTCCCGGTGCTGCCCCTTGTCCCGGTGCTGCCCCTTGTCCCGGTGCTGCCCCTTGTCCCGGTGCTGCCCCTTGTCCCGGTGCTGCCCCTTGTCCCGGTGCTGGCCGTTCATTTAGGGGATGTTAGTTTTAGGGTGGTCATTGGGAGGGGTAGACAGAAGCGGGGAGTGACTATGGTGGTGTGGGGACAGCGTCCAGAGCCTGAGCCACCACCGTGGTCAACTGCCCACCCAGACCCTCCCCTGGACTTTGTGCTGGTGCGCCCGGCGTTCGCACCTTGAGGGGGGGGTTCTGTAACGGTCCTGACCTGTTTTATGTTGTTTTTGTATGTGTTTATGGTCAGGGCGTGTGTTTTGGGTGGGCAGTCTATGTTTTCTGTTTCTATGTTGGTTTTGGGTTGCCTGGTATGGCTCTTAATTAGAGGCAGGTGGTTTGCGTTTTCCTCTAATTAAGAGTAATATTTAGGTAGGGTGTTCTCACTGTTTGTTTGTGGGTGATTGTCTTCCGTATCTGTGTTATGTCTTGCACCATACGGGACTGTTCGGTTGTTCGTTTCGTTTCGATGTAGTCTGTTTCCTGTCCGTAAGTGTTACGTTTAGTTATGTAAGTTTATGTTCAGGTTTCGTCTACGTCGTTTTCTTGTTTTGTATTTTTGAAAGTGTTTTGTTTTTTCGTGTTGCCATCGTCGTGTTAAATAAAAGATGGCTTATTTCCCTAATGCTGCATTTTGGTCTGATGATCCTTCTCTCCTCTCCTCGTCCGAGGATGAGGAGAGCGACAGCCCTTACAATGGGAAGTCGTAAGTCTGACATGATTGTGTTGAAGTGATGTTGAAGTCGGAACAATTATTTAACCAATAAGATTTTAGCTAGCTAACATTGCTAATAATACAGTTAGTTAGCTTGTTTAACATTGACAATATGGTGAAACTAACTACATTCTCCATATTGATAAGGTTGTAATTGTCAAAAGCAGGTTTGTTGCCATCTTTTGGTTCAAAAGGTGAAAGGTTGTGGTGAAACCCCGGTTCAGGGTGTATTAGTCCAATTGGTGAAGAGTTACTCCAGGTCATTGATCTATGTCAGTACCAGTATCAGATTTCTCTCATCTCTTTGGCTTGAGGCCCTTCTCACCGTCTGCATCCCAATGACTCCTTCCATTATGTATTCCTATGCTCTTGATTCAGCGAGCATCACACCAGAGTGCCTGAGCATCTGGCATCGAATTTAAGGTGGTCAGCTACTTCTTTCTTAGTCATCAGCCATTTCACTAGAACCTTCTATTCCTTTTAAGTGGGTACTGTGAGACAAAATGACACATACCGTAGCTATCATCTGGACCTGTCTAGGATGGCCAAGAAGCACTTTGACAGTGTGTGAGTGAGTCAGGTTTTTTGCTTTGAAGACAAGACTTGAAGACGACAGCTCAAAAGCAACTCCGTGCTTTTCATTTAGTCAAGAGTGACATTCCTGGTGTCACTTACATTTCAGATCATTTACTATGCGTATCTTGTCCCTTGACTTACTCGAGCGTCACATTCATAATTAGGACGTTGAATAGAGCAGGGAGTAGTGTTGTATTATTGTAAAATAAATCTGCCAAACAACCTTGGGCATTGTACTGGATAAAGGGAGGGGAATAATATGCAAGGCTAGACAGTAATGCAGTAATGCTTGGCAGGACCAAGTCCATTGTGATTCCATGTACTGTTCTTTAAGTCAGAGGAAGGAGGGAATAGGTCTCCTCTTCAGACTATTTGATGGTGGCAACAATAGAATAGGCCCTTTGGTTCTGAAGTCCAGAAGTCAGTATTGTATTGGTATTTTATGAATGATCTATTGAAATATTTAAGACCGAAATATTTAAATCTCTCTCTCTCCCTCCCTCCCTCCTGCAACTTCTCCCGATGTGTTAGAATGATGTAACTCACAATAGTGTTAAAACACAAAGTTCCCTCTCTCCCTCCAGATGAGTCAGATGTGTCCATGGCAGAGAGCATCATGTCTCCAGATGAGATTGAAGTGGAGATGGCTCGCATCCAGCGCCTCAGAGAGGTGCTAGTAAGGAGGGAGTCTGAACTGCGCTTTATGTGAGTACTGTACAGAGACCATCAACACCACCATAAAATAATTACAGACTGCGGCTTTAATCAATCAATCAATCAAATGTATTTGTAAAGCCCTTCTTACATCAGCTGATGTCACAAAGTGCTGTACAGAAACCCAGCCTAAAACCCCAAACAGCAAGCAATGCAGGTGTAGAAGCACGGTGGCTAGGAAAAACTCCCTAGAATGGCTAGAACCTAGGAAGAAACCTAGAGAGGAACCAGGTTATGAGGGATGGCCAGTCCTCTTCTGGCTGTGCTGGGTTGAGATTATAACAGAACATGGCCAAAATGGTCAAATGTTCATAGATGACCAGCAGGGTCAAATAATAATAATCACAGTGGTTGTAGAGGGTGCAACAGGTCAGCACCTCAGGAGTAAATGTCAGTTGGCCGATCATTCAAAGTATCTCCACCGCTCCTGCTGTCTCTAGAGAGTTGAAAACAGCAGGTCTGGGACAGGTAGCATGTCCGGTGAACAGGTCAGGGTTCCATAGCCACAGGCAGAACAGTTGAAACTGGAGCAGCAGCACGACCAGGTGGACTGGGGACAGCAAGGAGCCATCAGGCCAGGTAGTCCTGAAGCATGGTCCTAGGCCTCAGGTCCTCAGAGAGAAAGAAAGAAAGAAAGAGAGAGAGAGAGAGAGAGAAAAAAAAATAGAGGGAGAATAAGAGAGCATACTTAAATTCCCACAGGACACTGGATAAGACAGGAGAAATATTCCAGATTTAACAGACTGACCCTAGCCCCCCGACACAAACTATTGCAGCATAAATACTGTAGGCTGAGACAGGAGGGGAAGGGAGACACGAAGACGTGTTGGATTTGAATAATATAGAAGCTCATTGAAATAGATACATCGAATTTTCATTTTCTTCCGAGAGTGGGTGAATGTATTATGTACAGTAAAGAGAGTACGTAGACTCTTTGGGACCCTTGAATATAATGACACCCATAGACATAAGCCTAATAGGTTTATACTGTGTATCCTGATAATACTGATATTATCCTGATGTAGATGTAGTAAAGCCGTATTTCTGACACTGTGAATAATCAGTTAACTTGATTGCCAGCCTGCTCCATGCCAGTACAGAGAGGAGTTGGCTAAAGCAGAAACAGAATGGCATCCATGCTATTACAGTGCCTTCAGAAAGTATTCACACTTTTTACACATCTTGTTGTGTTACAGCCTGAATGTAAAATGGATTACATTTGTCACTGGCCCACTCACAATACCCCCATAATGTCAAATTAAGAAAAAATGAAAAGCTGAAATATGTTCAACCCCTTTGTTATGCCAAGCCTACACAAGTTCAGCAGGTGAACAAGTCACATAATAAGTTGCATGGACTCACACTGTGTGCAATAATAGTGTTTAACATGACTTTTGAATAACTACCTTATCACTGTACCCCCCACACATACAGATAATTGTAAGGTACCTCAGTCGAGCACTTGAATTTCAAACACAGATTCAACCATAAACACCAGGGAGGTTTTCCAATGCCTCGCAAAGAATGGCACCTATTGGCAGAGGGGTAAAAATGAAAAAGCAGACATTGAATATCTCTTTGAGCATGGTGAAACTATTAATTACACGTTGAATGGTGTATCAATACACCCAGTCACTACAAAGATGCAGGCATCCTTCCTAATTCAGTTGCCAGAGAGGAAGGAAACCACTCAGGGATTTCACCATGACTTTAAAACAGTTCCAGAGATTAATGGCTGTGATAGGAGAAAACTGAGGATGGATCAACAACATTGTAGTTACTCCACAATACTAACCTAATTGAAAGAGTTAAAAGAAGGAGGCCTGTACAGAATAAAAATGTTCCAAAATATGCATCCTGTTTGCAACAAGGTACTGCAAAAAATGTGGCAAAACAATGAACTTTTTTCCTGAATACAGTGTTATGTTTGGGGCAAATCCAATACAACACATGACAGAGTACCACTCTCCATATTTTCAAGCATAGTGGTGGCTGCATCATGCTATGGGTATGCTTGTAATCGTTAAGGACTGGGGAGTTTTTCAGGACAAAAAATAAACTAAAATGAGCTAAGCACAGGCAACATATTAGTGGAAAACCTGGTTAACTCTGCTTTCCACCAGACACTGTGAGATGAATTGACCCTTCAGCAGGACAATAACCTAAAACACAAGGCCACTTTGACATTACAGAGTATTTTGTGTAGATTGATTTAAATCCCTGTTGATACCACTTTGTAACAACAAAATGTGGAAAAAGTGAAGGGGTGTGAATACTTTCCGAAGGCACTGCATATTCTCATTCATATCGTCTGTGACAATTCATTATACTTACATATAAAAATTATAATAAAAATAATGTATTGCATTTTTAAAGCGCTTTTCATTATACCGAATATTCTTAAAGTGCATAAAAAAATATAAAATAAAAATAGAAGGAAAAAAATGGACACGGCTAGACAGGGCAACTGACACAAAGAACCCAGCTGATGCTACAAGAGACAAGGAGCTAGGTCCTGGGGGCGTGGAGGAGCAGTCTATCACTTGACCTGAGGGTGCGGGTAGGGTTATGGAGGGAGAGCAGTTCTTTGCCATGAATACACTGGAAAGTCAGCAGAAGGGTTTTGAATTCAATCCGGAATGAGACAGCCAGTGCATAGATACCAGGATGGGGGTGATGTGATGGTGTTTCCTCACTCACATCAGGATCCTGGCAGTGCTGTTCTGGACATATCGGAGCTTCTGAGGACTCCTGTCAGGGATCCCGATGAAGAGAGTAATCTCCAGAGGAGATAAAGGCATGGATCAGCTTCCCTGCGTCAGACTGAGTGAGGGTGGGACGGAGTTTGGCAATGTTCTTGAGGTGATATAATGACACTTTACACAGTCGTCTGATGTGGCTGTCAAAGGTCAGGGAGGAATCAAGATCTACACAGTCGTCTGATGTGGCTGTCAAAGGTCAGGGAAGAATCAAGATCTACACAGTCGTCTGATGTGGCTGTCAAAGGTCAGGGAGGAATCAAGCTGTACAGGCAGATTGGAATCGTACGGGGAGAGAGGAGTGTTCTGTCCTGCAATGATGAGGTGTTAACGGTGAGTGCGGGACCTGGTGGGGGGTGCCAAGAAGTAGGTTTTTCTGATGTTCAGTTGAAGGAAGTTTTGCTTCATTCGTGCCCTTATCTGCTCACGGCAGGTGTCAGACGGGCACTTGCATCAGAGGGACATGGGGCCATTTTTAGATACAGCTGGGTGTCATCAGCATAGCAGTGCAATGTAATTCCATGCCGGCTGATGACACGACCGAGGGGGACCATGTACAGGACAAACAGGATGGGTCCAAGAACAGATCCTTGTGGGACACCACAATACTCATACTCAGTCCTATCTGAGAGGTAGGAGTGGAACCGGCTCAGAGCTGATCCAGACAGTCCGATGGTGTCCCGGGAGGCGTTCCAGGAGGATGGGGTGGTTGACAGTGTCAAACACTGCTCTCAAGTCCAGGACGATCAGGAGACAGGGGGAGCCTGCAGCCGCCATCAGCAGGTCGTTGGTGACCTTATTGGTCTTGTCACAGGGTCAGGTGACCAGATGATCAGAAGTTCATGCTTGATTTTCAGGGGATCTTGGACCACCATATTGTGTCGCTATTGAGTTATAAACATTAAGAAAATATACAGTGAAATATTTTGGTGTGATGGCAAATACAATCAATAGAAACTGGAAAGAGATCGGTGGGAAGCGTGGCTTCCTTAGCTTGGATGGCTTCATCAGTGAACAGTGATGCCAATACCTCCAGCTTTGTGTGACTCAGACACACACACACACACACATTCTGTAGCAGATGGAGTGGCAGAGTGCAAAGCCTGCTGGAAGCACCGTTGAGGTCTAGTGAGTGGGTAAACAACACAAGGCAGATAGGGGATAGTGAGGAGGAGAGAAAAATATGTTGAGGTTGAGAGACAGGAACAAGTGAGTGGGTGAGAATTTACAGGGGGTCGAAAGAGCAGACGGGGAAGAGGCTGAAGAATGGGAACAGGGGAGAAAGAGGGAACTACAGGAGGTGGAGAGAGATTAAGGTAGGTAGGGAGGATAGTAGGGAGGAAGGATGGAGGAAGAGGAGGAGGAGAGGGAGATGAAGAAGAGGGACAGGTAGAGAGTGGAGGAGGCAGAGAGGGAGAGGGGGAGGTGAGTGATGAAGGGAGAGAGGGATGGATGGAGGGAGGGAGTGAGAGGAGACTGAGGAGGAACAGAGAGAGAGAGATGGAGGGAGGAGGAGGAAGGAGAGGTGTTGGAAGCTGCTGGGTGAGTCATCAGTCTGTGATTTACAACAGAGCGACTTAAATCCCTGGTAGCTGTCACAGCGCTGCAGAGAGAGAGGTAGGGATGGATGGAGGGAGGGAAAGGAGGGGAGGGGAGGAGAGGAAGAGAGAGATGAATGGGAGGTGGAGGAGAGGGAGAGAGGGAGGGGGCAGAGAGGGGAAAGAGAGAAAGAGTGAAAGATGGAGCGAGGGAGTGATTCAGGGGAGGAGAGGGAAGGATGGAGGGATGGATGGGAAGAAGTGGAAAGAGGGAGAAGGAGAGATGGAGGGAGGGGAGGTGAAGAACAAGGGATGGAGGGAGGAAGGGAAGGAGAAGAGAGGGGGATGACATGACAGAGAGGTACCAGTAGGGTCCTCAGGGTGGGTCTTCAGGTCCAGAGGAACTGGTAGAGGAGTGATTCATTCAACACTTTTCATCTTCCCACACTCTTCCCTAAGGGGAGTGTAACTTTATATATTTTCCCCTATAGCTTTTATATGTGGATGTTTGCTTTATCTTTTATATTACTGTAAAACACTATTTTTATAAGATATCTGTCAGTATGACTGCACAGTGTGTTTATTATGTACTGGGCACTTTTATGTTAGGAAATGGATAGAGTGGATAGCGGGCCCCATACCTTTTCAAATCCTATCCCCTTTCCCCTAGCTCATAGATCTGGAATAACTAGATGAATGCAAATTATGTCAATAGGCCTCCAATAGCCAGGTCACTTGGAAGAACCAAAATGGAACAGGGCCATAGAGTCACACTGTGCTTTACCCTTCCTAACTGGAATAAATGTTGTTGTCTTTTCAAGGGCGGACGACATCCAGCTCTGCAAAGACATCATGAGTCTGAAACAGGAGCTGAGGAAGGTGGTAACTGTACCAGGTAACTAACAGCAACAAATAGAGACAATCACAATCACAACAGTTCCACTGCCCACAGCTATCCTACCAAATAACAGGCAGAAAAATGTACCGTATATCAACCATATATCTGAGGTACATATTTAAGCAACAAGGCACGGGGAGGTGTGGTATAAGGTCAATATACCACGGCTAGGGGCTGTTCTTAGGTGCGACTCAACATGGATTGCCTGGATACAGCCCTTAGCAGTTGTATATTGGCCATATACCACAAACACCCGAGGTGCCTTAATGCTGCTATAATAAGGATTGGACCCTTTTTTTCCATTTTCGCCTAAAATGACATACCCAAATCCAACTGCCTGTAGCTGAGGACCTGAAGCAAGGATATGCATATTCTTGATACCATTTGAAGGAAATACTTTGAAGTTTGTGTAAATATGAAATGAATGTAGGAAAATATAACACATTAGATCTTGCATCTTTGAAATGCAAGAGAAAGGCCAAAATGTAATATTCCAGGTTAGGCGACTTTTGAATTTGGCCACTAGATGGCAGTAGTGTATGTGCAAAGTTTTAGACTGATTCAATGAACCATTGCATTTCTGTTCAAATTGTTGTATCAAGACTGCCCAAATGTGCCTAATTGGTTTATTAATACATTTTCAAGTTCACAACTGTGCACTCTCCTCAAACAATAGCATGGTATTCTTTCCCTGTAATAGCTACTGTAAATTTGACAGTGCGGTTAGATTAACAAGAATTTAAGCTTTCTGGCCATATCCGATATGTCTATGTCCTGGGAAATGTTCTTGTTACTTACAACCTCATGCTAATCACATTAGCCTACGTTAGCTCAACCGTTCCTGCCGGGGGTTACACTGATCCTGTAGAGGTTAACAAGATTTTAATCTTTCTGCCCATATCAGAAATGTCCTGGGAAAGGTTTTTGTTACTTACAACGTCATGCTAATCACATTAGCTCAACCTCCCCGCGGGGGGGCACCAATCCCGTAGAGGTTAAACTGGTTGCCAACATCATTAGAGCAGTACAAATAAATGTTTTGTCATAACTGTGGTATACGGTCTGATATACCACGACTGTCAGCCAATCAGCATTCAGGGCTCGAACCACCCAGTTTATCAATAACCATATATCCAGGTAACTAACGGCAACACAGACTTCACAACACCTCCACTGGCTGCCCTCTCCTGTCCTATTGCCTTTCCTATCCTACCTGGCAACAGAATTTTTTTTTTACCATATAGTATTAACCATATATAGCTACAGCCAAGAAATCCACTTCACCGCCCTCCCCTGTCCTATTCTACCCGGCAACATAACAGGGAGAAAAATGAGCCATACTGTCTATCCCTCTAGGAAATAGAACAAGCATATCAGGATGTATCCTCAATGTACCCTTAGCTTAGCCAAATTGCTTATGCATGCTGTAGAGCGCGTGTCAAACTCATTCCACGGAGGGTCGAGTATCTGCGGGTTTTCGCTCCTCCCTTGTACTTAATTGATGAATTATGGTCACTGATTAGTTAGGAACTCCCCTCACCTGGTTGTCCAGGTCTGAATTGAAAGGAAAAACATTCCTGCTGTAGTGAGATAGACACACAAAAATAGGGTAGAGGAGAAAAACTGCTACTGTATGCAGCTACCTGCTGCTACATGGTGAGGTGATTTGTGGGTAGGTTCACTGCGGTAAAGTAGCCGCACAATTGATTGTAACTCTCAGACACATGGGAGAGTTATGAGGCGGGGAGGTTCTTCCCCTCAGGTAGTTTAGAGTAGGCACAGTCATAATGGCCACACAGGCGCACAAACACACGCACGCATAGCTAACCGTAATGGCTATATGAGCCAATGGTCCATTTCCTGAGACTGTGGCCAAAGATTATTTGAACGAATACTACTTTATTTATACTTTCCTCCACAAATGATGTTAGGTCGATTTGTGGCCACGGCTGACAGCAGATGGAGTCAAATAGCCACTACAACTTCACAACTCTACAACGTCACAGTCTAGAGTTAGCTGTCTAGCCTGGACCCAGACAGCACAAACAGATCTGGTACCAGGCTAGTTTCTCCTTTTATTTGTGAACTTGACAGAGTGACTGGATCTGGATTAGTGATAATCTGGAATCGCAACAAACAAGAACAATGGAATGAATTGTTCATTCGAGCATATATTAAGCCTACATACAGTACAGATGCCATACTGCTTACATAGAAGCTAAATCCAGTACATTATGCATGATATTCATTGAGATTTAGAACACCATTCACACATTCCAAATCAAATCTAATTCCTCACACCATTGAGTCATAATATACCATACACTATGTATTAATATGTATGTGACCCAACAAGCTCTGTTATTACCTCAGTACAGACAAAGGCCCTAGCACCTTTGCTGCTTTTCCTTTTCCATTTGACATTCCAATTTCTGCATTCGTCTATACGTTCCGGGAACACTGTGACTCCAAGGAATGGCTGTACGGATCCAGTTCTATCCCGGTGGGAGAGAAAGAGCTGAGACTGCACTCCTCTCCTGCCTGGTGCCTCAGCTTTCCCACCTACTATTACTACTGTCAACAACACTGCACACTGTTCTCCATCTATTGCAGTATGTGTATGTGTGTGTGTGTGTGTGTGTCTAGGTCTATCACTGGGTCCCACAAGGGTGCGTGCTCAGCCCTCTCCTGTACTTCCTGTTCCCCCATGACTGAGCGGCCATGCACGCCTCCAACTCAATCATCAAGTTTGCAGACAACACAACAGTAGTAGGCTTGATTACCAACGATGACGAGACAGCCTAAAGGGAGGAGGTGAGAGCACTCAGAGTGTGGTGCCAGGAAAACAACCTCTCACTCAACATCAATAAAACAAAGGAGATGATTGTGGACTTCAGGAACCAGCAGAGAGAGCACCCCCTTATCCACATCAACGGGACAGTAGTGGAGAAGATGGAAAGTTTTAAGTTCCTCGGCTTACACATGACGAACAAACTGAAATGGTCCACCCTCACAGACAGTGTGGTGAAGAAGGCGCAGCAGCGCCTCTTCAACCTCAAGAGGCTGAAGAAATGTTGTTTGTCACCTAAAACCCTCACAAACTCTTACAGGTGCACAATTGAGAGCATCCTGTCAGGCTGTAACTGAATCTGCACCGCCCTCAATCGCAAGGGTATCCAGAGGGTGGTGCGGTCTGCACAACGCATCACCGGGGGTAAACTACCTGCCCTTCAGGACACCTACAGCACCTGATGTCACAGGAAGGCCAAAAAGATCATCAAGGATAACAACCACCCGAGTCACTGACTGTTCACCCCGCTATCATCCAGAAGGCGAGGTCATTACAGGTGCAACAAAGCTGGGACCAAGACACTGAAAAACAGCTTCTATCTCAAGGCCATCAGACTGTTAAACAGCCAAAACTGACACAGAGAGGCTGCTGCCTACATACAGACTCAAATCATTAGCCACTTTAATAAATGGATCACTAGTCACTTTAACAATGTCACCTTAATAAGGTTTACATATCTTACATTACTCATCTCATATGTATATACTGTATTTTATACCATCCATTGCATCTTGCCTATACCGCTCGGCCATTGCTCATCCATATATTTATATGTACATATTCTTATTCCATCCCTTTACATTTGTGTGTATAAGGTAGTTGTTGTGAAATTGTTAGAATACTCGTTAGATATTACTGCACTGCCGGAACTAGAAGCACAAGCATCTCGCTACACTTGCAGTAACATCTGCTAACCATGTGTATGTGACCAATACATTTGATATGATTTCAGTGTGAAGGTCAGGGGAATAAAGTCAAAATCCTTTCCAGAGAATTGGATACAGAGTTTATGAATATACGACTGCTTATGCAAATGAACCCATTGGGCTCTGGTCAAAGGTAATGTCCTGTGTCGGGCATAGGGTAACATTTGAGATTAATTCCATTAATATACGACTGCTTATGCAAATTCCCCCATTCAGACAGGACATTGCATCATTGAACTGCATTTGCATATTTTGTCTCCCGATTAGTTCTCATGAATTAAACACGAGGAGGACTATTTAAGAATCTAAATATCTAGGACTCTATTCAATCCGCATCGCAGAAGTTCAGCTTTACAGCATGATTGAAATTTAAAGGCAATGTCCCACTTTAGCAGAGACTGCATTCAGGGTATCACTGCATATGTCGACTCAACTGGACATGACCTTTACATTTCGATCACTTGAGCTTTACAGATTGAATAGGGTCCCTACTGTTTGTGATGTGAATCACTATTTGATAGCATGCGCTGCCTTCCCAAGAAGTTTCCTCTTCCCCTGTAGCTCAGTATCTAACAAATGTTGTATCAGTTGAGAAATGTATTTAATATAAGATAAAAATTGTTTTTAGTTTGATATAAAACATAATCTTTCAAATCTAACCCCCTCTCTACCTCCCTTCCTCTATCCCCTTCCCCCTCTACCTCCCTTCCTCTATCCCCTTCCCCCTCTACCTCCCTTCCTCTATCCCCTTCCCTCTCTACCTCCCTTCCTCTATCCCCTTCCCTCTCTACCTCCCTTCCTCTATCCCCTTCCCTCTCTACCTCCCTTCCTCTATCCCCTTCTCCCTCTACCTCCCTTCCTCTATCCCCTTCCCTCTCTACCTCCCTTCCTCTATCCCCTTCCCTCTCTACCTCCCTTCCTCTATCCCCTTCTCCCTCTACCTCCCTTCCTCTATCCCCTTCCCTCTCTACCTCCCTTCCTCTATCCCCTTCCCCCTCTACCTCCCTTCCTCTATCCCCTTCCCTCTCTACCTCCCTTCCTCTATCCCCTTCCCTCTCTACCTCCCTTCCTCTATCCCCTTCCCCCTCTACCTCCCTTCCTCTATCCCCTTCCCCCTCTACCTCCCTTCCTCTATCCCCTTCCCTCTCTACCTCCCTTCCTCTATCCCCTTCCCTCTCTACCTCCCTTCCTCTATCCCCTTCCCCCTCTATCCCCTTCCCTCTCTACCTCTCTACCTCCCTTCCTCTATCCCCTTCCCTCTCTACCTCCCTTCCTCTATCCCCTTCCCCCTCTACCTCCCTTCCTATATCCCCTTCCCTCTCTACCTCCCTTCCTCTATCCCCTTCCCTCTCTACCTCCCTTCCTCTATCCCCTTCCCTCTCTACCTCCCTTTCTATATCCCCTTCCCTCTCTCCCTCTCTTCTTCCTCCAGAGAGAGAGAAGACCAAGAAACAGAGACAGTGGGAGGAGGAGTTGATCCTGAAAATCCATAAACTGGTGCAGAAGAGGGATTTCCTAGTGGACGATGCAGAGGTGGAGAGATTAAGGTAGAACTGTGGTCCGAGGGAGATGGAGGGAGGGAAGTGGAGAGAGGGAGGTGGAGGAAGGGAGGTGGAGAGAGAGAGGGAGGTGGAGAGAGGGAGGGAGGGAGATGGAGAGAGGGAGGGAGATGGAGAGAGGGAGGGAGGTGGAGAGAGGGAGGTGGAGGGAGGGAGGTTGAGAAAGGGAGGGAGGGAGAGGGAGGGAGGGAGGGAGGGAGGTGGAGAGAGGGAGGGAGGTGGAAGGAGGGAGGGAGGGAGATGGAGAGAGGGAGAGGGAGGGAGGGTGGAGAGAGGGAGATGGAGGGAGGGAAGTGGAGAGAGGGAGGTGGAGGGAGGGAGCTGGAAAGAGGGAGAGAGGGAGATGGAGAGAGAGGGAGGGAGGGAGGTAGAGAGAGGGAGGTGGAGGGAGGGAGGGAGGTGGAGGGATAGAGCTGGAGAGAGAGAGGGAGGGAGGGAGGGAGGGAGGGAGGGAGAGGAGAGAGAGGGAGGGAGGGAGGGAGATGGAGAGAGGGAGGGAGGGAGGGAGATGGAGAGAGGGAGAGGGAGGGAGCTGGAGAGTGGGAGGGAGGGAGGGAGATGGGGAG